>NC_064922.1:796847773-797150804 GCF_023897955.1 Schistocerca gregaria | reverse complement strand
TCTACGTTATCGCCGGAATAGGGCAAAAATTATTTGTTATGTTCAAAATTGTTAGATTAATGCACGAGATGTCAGATGTCTGTATAAAAAGGTTCTTTCGTTAAATTATAATTGGTTAATTTGGCACTTCAGCTTTCATTTCATACTAAATATCATCACTCCTCAATTTATAAATGTTACAGATTTTGCTTTACTATATTTTTTCTTTCGTTGACAACGCGATACCCACGAAATTAAATGAAACCATTCTGAATTTTCTCGCGAGGCGAGAAGACAGTAAATTCCTTGAGATTATAGAAACCTAAATTAATCGTTTTTCAGAACGCCACGAGTCTACTGACCTTCCCTTCAAACAATAAAAAAGGTAAAAAAGATAATAATAATCCAAGGAGTGAAGTGATTTTTTTTACTTAGTCGATAATATAGTGTGCAGTTTCGGAGAAAAAGTAATTTCCATTTTAGAGACTTAGAAAGTGGTGTGTGTGTGTGTGTGACATATTTAGGTTCATTTTACTTTTCACTTAGTAGATTTCCTTTTAATTAATTATTTATTTAATTATTACCCATTATTATTATTATAATTATTATTATTATTATTATTATTATTATATTTGGCGCTCAAAACGATTGCCCACAACGTTAGAATAAGTGTATGTAAAAATTTAAATTCCAATGTCTGATATAAAATTTGTATTTGTGTTCCATGTAACCATCCGGTGTACTGACTACGACGTGGAAAAGGTCAATCATTCCAGTTTATGGCAAATTGTACTTCTGTAAGGCAACAATTCAGTGAAGGGAATTTTTCTGCTGTGTCAAAACAGTAGTTTTCTTCTCTAGCAATTTTTCCTTTTATTCTCTACAAAAGTAAAATCGTAGTTATTAGTAGTTTAGCTCACTGATTTTGGAACAGTATGTTACGGAAAATCCCATTTTGAAAAAGTCGAAGTAAGATTGTTTTTGCGTGTGAAGATAGGGAACACAAAATGGTCGATTTGGCCGCTCAAAGATAAGAGAGCAACGTAGTTGGAAAAATTGTTTATTCTATTAAAATTATTTACTGTTGTTTATATATGTATGTTACTGTTAAATATTAACATTCGAGTGACGAATTTTTCCCAATTCTTTGAAATCTCATGTTACGGTCAAAATCGGTGAAAAAGAAAATTTATCAACTGATATCATCAGATTTCGAAAAGAAAGCTGTAAAACTAAATGAATCACTCATACATTTCACTGCAAATAAACCACGGACTTGAACATGTCCACCGCCAATTCTGAGATCCCACAAAATAACGAAAATAGTCGTCCGGCCACTGCAGTTAACGAAATTGCAGCGGGTACGGATCAATTTAATGGAACGACGAAAGACAGCATTGCGTTTGACCCGCTTACTGCTTTCCTGAAAAAGTTGGAATTACGCGATCGCGAACGCGATCAGCGGGAAAAGAAAATGGAATTACGCGATCACGAACGCGATCAGAGAGACAAAGAATTACAAATTGAAATATAAAGCGAATTAGCCAACATCAGTTCCGAGTTAATTAATATGAAGCAAGCTTTTGCACCAATTTTCGACCAACTCAATAAACCTTACAGTAATGTTGAAAAATTAAAACTTCGCATTCCGAAATAAAATCGGATGTGGAAGAATTAACATCTCACGTTAGAAATCTCAAAATAAATAGTCAAAAGGTCTTAGACGAACAGCTAGAAATATCGGAATGTCCAATTGGATAAACATTAAAGAGACAGAACTTGATACAAAGATTAATGTTGCCATCGACAACGCTGTGCAGCGCGTACGGGAAGAAATATGTTCTGCCGTACAAGCGAATCCAGACGCCACGCACAATCCGCGTGACCGACAAAAAGAACCAAATGAAGAAATGCCTATGTGGACATGGGAAATAAACGCTCGCGTCCGTAATTTGGATAGATCCGTTTCGACGGACAGAGAAAAGGAAATGAATTTTCCCATGCAACCACCCAACGACGACAACGTACGAGAAACAACATTCCGGAATAAAAAAATATTCTAAACACTACTCGTCGCCAGCAAAATGTAATCACGAAGACGAACGTATAGCAAGTTCAGCAAAGACTGAGCAAACTTTGCTCAAGCATCGCCATTTTCAAACATTTTCCGAGGACAAGAAGTCCATCCATCCAATTGTATTTATACGCGCTTTCTAAGACATCTTACCCAGATAATAGTCAGAATATCAAGAAATTCTAAGACATCTTACCCAGATAATAGTCAGCATATCAAGAAATTCAGAATATCAAGAAATTCAGTTCGTGTTGTCACACAACAACGGTGACGCATCCCTATGGGCTAGCGAAACCCCTTATTCGTGCAGTGCGCTTGCTGAATTCGAGAAAGCTTTCCTTGCAAAATATTGGTCGGCAGGAATCCAAGGACATTTTCATAAAGAAGTTTATACCCTGGAACTGTATAATGCGAAAAAGGAGAGCCTGCGCAAATATTTTGAACGATACATTGTGAAAACGAGATATTGGTCTGAGCCTATCTTACACAAAGCAGTACTACGAATATTAAAGACCAAATTACCAATCCACGTTATGGACAATTTAATAAATGTACTAGATGAGTATTTGGAGCATTTCCTTTCTGTGATCGACTCCTTAGATCTAATTCAAGAAGACGCAAAGTCCTACCAAGCATTCACGAATAACTGCAACGGCTGTCACAGTATTCATAATCCGAACAGTAATGAACAGAGTAAACGTAACCAATGCAGAAAAGGTCAATATGACGAGGTGAATGTGCCTGGTTAAAACAATAATCCGAACCACGCTTCGAATGACGCGAATATCGGTTACGTAGCCAATACATGGAATCATCGCAACGGTGACTCGGGTAACGGCACGAGCCATAAGCGCAAATTCGGAGATGGAAGTAATTACCATGACGCTTACCACGATAAAAGGACACCACGCAAAAAGCCGAATGGCAATCAGTGGGGTAACAACTGTCCTCCAAATCAGATAAACACAAATAATCGGAACCAAGCGCCGAATGTAATGTAAGGGGTACCCGTCATTCCAAACGCGAACAGTCAAAGTCACATTGACAGTAATCGTCCCACTACAGTTCGAGTATGTGATGTAGTACAACAATCCGGCCAGCAGTAACAGTGAAACTAGAGCCGACCGTTCTGAACGGCCACCCGAGCACGGTCGCATCTATAAGTGGAGGCAACGCCAAAATCAGCCTGAAAGCCCTACGTTACAACGACGGTGCCGACATCAGGGACGAATTATTACAAGAAGCTAATGGCGGTGAATACAGGGTGCAAGCTGCAATTATGGTCACTGTTAACGGTGTTAGTGTGGAAGCAATAACTGATAATGGTGCCACTACAAGTGTCATAAATCAGACCATTGTTCGACCAAATTTACAGCATAAAGAGATTACCTATATTGCCCGTGCTAAACTGCCGTGTTTCTGGCGCATTAGGTGCTGCCACACATATAGTTAAGCAACAGGTGCAGGCCTGTCTCTATGTAGAAAACGAGCAACTCACGTGCCACTCCTTACTTATTAAAAATTTATCAGTTGTTTGTATCCTGGGACGAGATTTTCTACGCGGTAGAAATGCGAAGATTGATCTACCTGCAGGAAAATGCGTGGTTACAAGCAAAGTCACAAGAATTGCACTACGATTATTTAGGATTCCAAATACACAAAACAGATACTGTCTTAATGTTATTGTTAAATTAGTTGGCACAAGAATACTCCACATCTCTAAGGATTTCGTCAGGATCTCTCGAAAATTAATGACGCAGCAGTACCTAACAATTCAGCATCAATTTTATCCAAAGCATCAGAGTTGACCTATCTGAGCCAAACTTTGTATATAACATGCAGGCTGCCCCACATTAAACTTCTTGTAGGACATCATATTCCGTGCCGTGGACTAAAAAAGGATAACATGCAGGTTGCCCCACACTAAACTTCTTGTAGGACATCATATGCCGTGCCGTGGAGTAAAAAAGGAAGTTGTGTATTGAAGATACCGTTCAGACTAGGGACTTTACAATCAGATAGATTTAAAAAAGTATTATGAATGATCAAATGTTCGTAGACAAAGTGGTACTTATCCACATGAATTAATGACCTTTGTTACATGTGTACCAGTATTTGTATGTAAACAACTCTACTGTGTATCTAACTAGTATATAAATTTCATGATGTATGTATAAATGACATTTGTTAACATCGAGTGTAGGTTTAAGTGTCAGGAAGTCGTTTCTGAAAGTATTTGTATGGAGTGTAGCCATGTATGGAAGTGAAACATGGAAGATAAATAGTTTGGACAAGAAGAGAATAGAAGCTTTCGAAATGTGGTGCTACAGAATAATGCTGAAGGTTAGATGGGTAGATCACATAACTAATGAGGAAATATTGAATAGGATTGGGGAGAAGAGAAGTTTGTGGCACAACTTGACTAGAAGACGTGATTGGTTCGTAGACATGTTCTGAGGCATCAAGGGGTCACAAATTTAGCATTGGAGGGCAGCGTGGAGGGTAAAAATCGTAGAGGGAGACCAAGAGGTGAATACACAAAGCAGATTCAAAGGGATGTAGGTTGCAGTAGGTACTGGGAGATGAAGAAGCTTGCACAGGATAAAGTAGCATGGAGAGCTGCATCAAACCAGTCTCAGGACTGAAGACCGTAACAACAACAACGTTTAACTAATGTGAATCTCTTTGTTTCAGTATTTAGCTCGTAAGTATTTTTCTTTTGAATTAGTTAATTAAATAACTTGATTCAATAATCAAAGAGAACTTTTTGAAATGTAATTGCTTTAATGGATATGAAAAATTAGGGACAAGAGTTAAGTTAAAAAACCTTTTAAGCTTTCTTTTCAAAGTCAAGGAGTAAACTCAAACATTGAATCAATTGATGAATAGTAAATTTCATTTTTCCAATTATTTATGAAATAATTTCGATTGTTGTGCTAATGTGTTATTTGCTATATGTGTATATAGAACCCTAAAATAGTCCGTCTCTAATGAATCAAAGGTGTTACCTTGCATAAGCCATTAAATTATACATCCTTCTGATGTATACGTCGTAGCCTTTTGTCTAATTTTTGTTGCAATTTTTATTTCGTAAGTAGGAAATAAAGTCGCGAGATTTTCTCTGCTTGACCGAGCAACGAATGTCATTTGAATGAGAAAGGAAGTTATGGTTTCTTTCCTGTGAATATTTGAATGGTTACGAGTAACTGAATTTTGAGTAATGTTTATTTCTAATTTCATTGTAATTCTTTGTGGACAGTAATAATGATCTTCTGATCAATGACTGTTATGGTGAAATCCAGTATATGAACCTCTAACGCAAGTATAGCAAAATGTACATAGCACTGAACTCTCATTGACCTGTGTATCAAAGAGTACTTACATATTGCAACTATAAAATTTGCCCAATGTGAATACGTTGATTGAGACTTTTAAAATAAAGCGTCATCGTATTTTTCACTGAATAGTGTTGTAATTTACTGTACAATATATAAAACCAAAGGGGTGTCACAACGAACTGTGTATAAAACAATCCTATTTAATGAACAGTGATACCACGTCAAGTTTTATGTGGCGATTTTCTCCAAGATTTGGCAGTTGGTGACATTTCCCCACACATTACTGCATGCAAAATGTGTGAAGTGCTTCATTAAGTGACAATGAACTGCAATCAGACAGAAAGTGATCTCTGAATGTTGTGCTTTACGGCCACAACACAGAAAACAAGTGTGATCAATAGGACAGGATCCGCCCGGGGACTGCAAATTTCACCAACTTGTTAAAGACTATGTTTCGTGTGGGTAGGCGGAACATTGTGTCAACGTTCTTGCTTTGGAATGAACACTTCCTAGCCAGCCGCCGCTAGCGTCGCCTGAACTATTGTTGAATAGGTTTACGCAACCCTGTGCGGAGCCAAATAAGCTATCAATCATGCTCCGCGCTCTGTGAAATGTTATGGATGAACAGCAAAATTCAGGACTCAGTCAGTACCTGTCTTATAACACAACTTACCTTAAAGGGCGACAAGCTAGCGTCTGCGAATACAACTATTTCAACATGTACTTGGTTTTCTTCATGACCACCTGCAACGAGCTACCACCCACCCATAACGGGGCGCGTTCCAGAGAAATGCAAGTGCTCCTGTCTGAGAGGAAGGAAGGATGAACGTCGCAGCCAGCAGCCATCGGTGAATCACAGCAGGTCCATCGACACCTAATACTTACGTGCGGGAGGGCGAGAAACGTACAGATCAGTCCCCGCCGTCCGCTATTCCATTCAGACGATTTTTTGTTTCGTCACCCCAACCAAAGCTTAAATCAAGTCATTCGTCATCCTACCACGTCAAGATTTAAATAGAAAGCTGTTATGAAACATAACCACAAAACATACACTACAAACGGCCGGTGTGGCCGTGAGGTTCTAGGGGCTACAGTCTGTAACCACGTGAGCGCTACGGTCGCAGATTCGAATCCTGCCTCGGGCATGGATGTGTCAGATGTCCTTAGGTTAGCTACGTTTAAGTAGTTCTAAGTTCTAGGGGACTGATGACCACAGATGTTAAGTCCCATAGTTCTCAGAGCCATTTGAACCATACACTACACTCACAGTAAAATTCTGAAGTATGTATCAGAACAAATAAGCCCTCGGTCACAAATTTTAAGTCAAAATTGACCTGCTTTCGACGCTACTATGAGCGTCGTCTTCAGGATTAGACTAACTGTTATAAAACGTATTAGGTATATAATACATTAATAAAATTAAAGTTTGTACTGACTAGAAATGATGCAGTACTTACAAGCCACATATTAAAAAAAGATCTGAATCTTTTCGAGTCAGTACAAACCTTAACTTTATTAATGTACTACATACCTAATATGTTTTAGAACAGTTAGTCTAATTCTGAAGACGACGCTCATAGTAGCGTCGAAACCTGATTAATTTTGAATTAGTAATTGTGACCGAGGGCTTATTTGCTCCAATTCTGACACGGTCACTGAACCTTAGCAGCTTTGTTCTAGGTTTTCTGAAGTATACTTTGATTGAAATCTGGTTGATTCACAGTAACACAGATTTTAATGCAACTTTATTGTAAAACATTTAAAATTTTTCCTGTTAACAATCTATGATGTGTTATGTAATCATAATCCAGAGTAATATCCTTTCCCGTAACAATATGACGTTGTTCTGCGATCATGTAATCAATGGAAATATGAGTTGAAATATTTAAGGATTCATAAGATATCAGCATAGTCGAACACCCGTTCAATGAATTGACATTACATATTTACTACCTGGAAGCCTGGTAGTACTCTATAAAAGCATGACTTCCAAATAGTGCAACTTGAAAGGTAGTGAATGCCAATGTAAGAGGAATTTTACTGAAAACACAATAATACTGCAATATATATATATAACTACTATTTGAAAATATCATACAGACCTGATTGTAATATAACTACTACACATGTGCAATCCTCGGCTCACGGGACCGTTATTTTTTTTACCGGTTTTGTTTCTTCCGGACCCTCCACTGCCGAATGGGCGAGCCCGTCGAAATTTAACAAAACCTTAGTCCAATTGTGAGGGTGCACGTGTCAGTGACACAAAGCCACTGGAAGCTAAACAATGAACATTATAAAGGGAATGAAAACGCTCTTGATCAATTGAAATAACTGATACCTGTCTATGACTAATCAGAGGATCTAATATTACCAAAATTTGAACGGTAATTTCAGAACTATTGTAAATAGTTTTTAAATTCCAGTCCGGAGACTATGTAATATTGTGCCTTGCTGGCGAAGTAATAACATACTATTTTCCTTCCCAATCGAAATATCAAGAGTTAAAGATATAATTTATCCACGGAGTCAATGAACTGCGCTGCAAATCACCGAATATGTACGCCAAGGATAATAAGAGCGGTGTAGCATTATCATCTGTATTTTGATCTACACTCCTGGAAATTGAAATAAGAACACCGTGAATTCATTATCCCAGGAAGGGGAAAATTTATTGACCCATTCCTGGGGTCAGATACATCACATGATCACACTGACAGAACCACAGGCACATAGACACAGGCAACAGAGCATGCACAATGTCAGCACTAGTACAGTGTATATCCACCTTTCGCAGCAATGCAGGCTGCTATTCTCCCATGGAGACGATCGTAGAGATGCTGGATGTAGTCCTGTGGAACGGCTTGCCATGCCATTTCCACCTGGCGCCTCAGTTGGATCAGCGTTCGTGCTGGACGTTCACACCGCGTGAGACGACGCTTCATCCAGTCCCAAACATGCTCAATGGGGGACAGATCCGGAGATCTTGCTGGCCAGGGTAGTTGACTTACACCTTCTAGAGCACGTTGGGTGGCATGGGATACATACGGACGTGCATAGTCCTGTTGGAACAGCAAGTTCCCTTGCCGGTCTAGGAATGGTAGAACGATGGGTTCGATGACGGTTTGGATGTACCGTGCACTATTCAGTGTCCCCTCGACGATCACCAGAGGTGTACGGCCAGTGTAGGAGATCGCTCCCCACACCATGATGCCGGGTGTTGGCCCTGTGTGCCTCGGTCGTATGCAGTCCTGATTGTGGCGCTCACCTGCACGGTGCCAAACACGCATACGACCATGATTGCCACCAAGGCAGAAGCGACTCTCATCGCTGAAGACGACACGTCTCCATTCGTCCCTCCATTCACGCCTGTCGCGACACCACTGGAGGCGGGCTGCACGATGTTGGGGAGTGAGCGGAAGACGGCCTAACGGTGTGCGGGACCGTAGCCCAGCTTCATGGAGACGGTTGCGAATGGTCCTCGCCGATACCCCAGGAGCAACAGTGTCCCTAATTTGCTGGGAAGTGGCGGTGCGGTCCCCTACGGCACTGCGTAGGATCCTACGGTCTTGGCGTGCATCCGTGCGTCGCTGCGGTCCGGTCCCAGGTTGACGGGCACGTGCACCTTCCGCCGACCACTGGCGACAACATCGATGTACTGTGGATACCTCATGCCCCACGTGTTGAGCAATTCGGCGTTACGTCCACCCGGCCTCCCGCATGCCCACTATACGCCCTCGCTCAAAGTCCCTCAACTGCACATACGGTTCACGTCCACGCTGTCGCGGCATGCTACCAGTGTTAAAGACTGCGATGGAGCTCCGTATGCCACGGCAAACTGGTTCACACTGACGGCGGTGGTGCACAAATGCTGCGCAGCTAGCGCCATTCGACGGCCAACACCGCGGTTCCTGATGTGTCCGCTGTGCCGTGCGTGTGATCATTGCTTGTACAGCCCTCTCGTAGTGTCCGGAGCAAGTATGGTGGGTCTGACACACCGGTGTCAATGTGTTCTTTTTTCTATTTCCAGGAGTGTATATAAGAATACGTGCTCGTCTTTTCTTTCTCTTCTTTAGTCCCGCGCCTTTCCGACGGTGTCTTACGCTATCAGACTCTTATTTTCTTCCATTTAGTTCAAATGAACTGTAATTATATTCCTGTTAGGAATTTGTTTAAAAAAACTGAAATTGTATTCCTATTAAAAAAAATTTCATTGTACCATTATTATCGCCAATTGCGATTAATGATATGACTTTACTATGAATACTTTTTTCTTGGACTCCAGAGTCTGACTAAGATTATTGTAATTTCTACGTATTTCACTGGAATACGTTAAAAATTATTTGTTATGTCCTAAGCTGTGAGATTAATTCACGAGATGTCAGATGTCTGCATAAAAAGCTTCTTTCGTTAAATAATAATTTTTAGTTTGACATTTCTGGTTTCATTTCATACTAACGATCACCAGTACCCAATTTATAAATGTTACAGATTTTCCTTTACTATATTTTTTCTTTCGTTGACAACGCGATACCCACGAAATTAAATTAAACCATTCTGAATTTTCTCGCGAGGCGAGAAGACAGTTAGTAATTTCTCTGAGATTATAGAAACCTAAATTAATCGTTTTTCAGCACGCTACGAGTCTACTGACCTTCGCTTCAAACAATAAGAAAGGTAAAAAAGAGTAGAATTATCTACGGAGTGGAGTGATTTTTTTTACGTAGTCGATAATATAGTGTGCTGCTTCGGACAAAAAATTATTTTCATTATAGAGACTTAGAAAGTGGTGTGTGTGTGCGCGTGAAATATTTAGGTTCATTTTACTTTTCATTCAGTAGATTTCCCGTTAGTTAATTATTTATTTAATTATTACCTATTATTATTGTACCATATGCCATGCCACGGAGGTACCTGGAAAAGTTGTGGACATGACATGGGCAAGACCCATAATGTGGAGAGAGGAGGCCAAGGAGAGGACGCAGGCATCTGTGGATCCAGGCTCAATAACGTCAAAAGTGAGAAAGTCACACCAAGGACTTAATGTCCAGAGGCACAAGGATATTGTTATATAGTTGACAGCATCGTTTCTCCATCAGCTGGTGTAAGTGGTGTCAGGAAGAGGACAGGAGTCGAAGGCACAGGAAGGACAAAGGTGTGGCCAGTGTGGAGAACATCAATAGATACATAGGCTAATGGATTGCAGGCCATAGGGTTTCAGGCTGGTAGTGTCAGGCCAGTAGGATGACGGCCCTGATCGCAGCATGTAGTCCAAGTAAGGGCTGGCTGGTGATGATGAGTGCACCCAGGTTGGCGGTGAGAGGCCTGCTGATGCAGGAGCTAAGAAAAGTTATGAGGCCACCAGCAGTGCAACAGGAGTCTGCAATGGACCTGGTGTCACATCAGTGGAAGGTGTTGCAGCAAGATGCACTGGATAGGGAGATGATGGATTGACAGACACAGGACTGGGAAACACTGAATTTGGAAGTTCTGGATCAAGGGCTCCAGATCTGATGATGCAAGACTGGGTATGGTTAGGCCATTTGGTACAAGACTGGGTTGTATTAGAGCCCTTGGATCTGGTCGGATGGTGCCAGAGTGGGCAGCATCAGAGTTGGTGGCACTAGAGCATGTCCTACTGGAGTGTGTGCCACTGGAGACGATGTTACAGATGCAGATTGTGTTGTGCTGGAGCAATTGGTGACAGAATTGGTTGCGCCAGAGTACATGGTGTAGATGAAGGACACCAGAGTGGGTGACAATCAGTCTGTTGTCACTGGATTAGGTGTCACTAGAGAGGAGGTACTTGAAAAAGAGGTGTCAGAGCTAGCAGAGCCAGTACACTAGAGCAACTGGGGCCCGTGTTGGAGGAGCTGTTGGTCTTGATGTCAGAGGAGTCATTGAGGCTTGGAGTGAAAAACCCAGCAGCGATGAGCCAGTGCTACAAGTGGTGGTGGTGCTGGAGATTATGGCACTTGATCAGTTGCACAGGAATTGGTGGCACTAGAGCCAATGTCACTGAAGCTGCTCCTGCTGGAGAGTGTGGCTCTGTAGCTTGTGGTGCCATAAAGAGTAGTGACGGTTAGTGGAGCCATAGTGGGTAGTGTTGGAAAGAGTGGCAATAGAGTGGGTAGTGGCGGAGAAGGTGGCTCCAACGTACTGTAGATGCTAGCAGTTATTTGGCTTGGCAATGTGATAGAGGTTTTGAAAGTCCACCTTTCGAATACTGCATAAAAGGGCGTACAATTCGCGTGATGATCTTCTAAATGTTCTCGGCTGTGGAGAAATGCGGTGACTTTGAAGGCGAAGGTAGGGTTTGGCAAGGACAAAGAAAAGCCTTAGAAATTCTTCTCAAGAATGGGGTGTTCGTACCTCACTGATATGGCTTGCCATAAGGGCAATAAAACGGTGTGAAGAACATCGTAGATATGTCGCTGTGCTGTAAGGATGACATCAAAAAGGGTCCTACTATGAAATGAAATAGCACCCCCGACTATTCCTGGTTGTTGTCTGGTATGGGGGTGGGGGGGATGTCAGGTTTGTATCCCATTGCTGTCTGGTGCATCTCCAAACATATCTTCACTGATCATAGGATCTTAGTTTCAAGTTGTACTCATCACTGAATACAATTCTACTCCAGTTATTAAAGGTTGAATGTGCCCGACAAAATTGCTAACGGGCTTGTTGGTGTACAGAGGTCGATGGTAATAGGAGCAAGGGGCGCCGCGAGCCAAGTCCCCTTACTGTGAGCCGTCTACTAATGGCCTTTGTGGTTATTGAAGCACCAGATGCACGTCGGATCGATGATAATGGTGTTTCCGGGACTCTGAGTGCCTCTCTGACGATCGCTTGGTCCTCTCGTTCTTTCCTCTATCTAGCTCGACCGCTACCTTCCTTAAGCTGCGTTCGGCCATGGTCACCCTTTCCTGCCAACATTGCCGAATAGCGGCATCGCTCCTACTAAACTGTCGAGCGATTCGCCGATTATTCTAACCGACATCTTTAAGACCAACTACAAGTCCTCTCTCAAACGTTGATATTTACGCATATTGTTGACGTGCCAGTTTGCGAGGCATAGTTACAGTGTAGCTGAGGATACGGAGTGAATTCAGAAAAAGTTTTTGTTCTGTTATCGACATGTCCATACTTGCCATCCTCTTCAACAGCGCAGTGAAATTGCGCTACAGTATCACAAACTGTCAACGTTTACAATTTTCAATCTCTAGTCGGTGTCTCAGCGAATATCAATTTGTAACTATTTTGCATAATTCTTTCGTGGTGCGTCGTTTTTTCTTTTATTTTATTTTTTGTTTGTTTCTGTTTTTCTTTTGGAATGTACTTCAGCCAAGTGGACTCATAATAAAGCAGACATTGGAGCGTTGCCAAAAATTTTTAGAGACAGCGGAACATTAAGAGAAAAAGTGAAGAATCTACACTTTAAACTAAGATCACGTATGTTCTCAGAAATTGAGATATTGCAGAAGTCTTGACAATACCTTACGAACTGGCGATACCTGTGTGAGTTACAACCCACAACAGATGGCCCTAACTGTAGGTTTGGATTTCTCTGACATTTGTCTTATACTTCCCACCGTCTCCAACCCTCAAAAAAAAAAAATCTACAGGATAAGGATGTATTAGGAAATATCGTTAGGCAAATATATCAAATAAAGTAAATAGGAAACAAGAACTACTATAATTTCAATTAAATGTTTGAATCGTCCTACGAGTTCATTATGGTGCTCGTCTCAGATTTATTTGCAGTCAGTACGTCTTTGATGCTTCTCAAAACGCACGCCCTAAGCCAGTAGTTTTCTGATTCTCAAACTGTTTAGGTCCACGGCTCCCTTGACGTGAAGATAAACACCAGTGGCTCCAGTCCCACATGATATCAGTCTCATTGTACGGCGTAAATCAACTTTCTAAAAAAACGGAAACGATTGCTTACTTATTTATTAACTGTTGACATAACCAATTTTTATAAATTTTTGATGATAATAAGCCACGGTAACCCTGTGGTGAGCGTCGCTGTCTTTTATGCAGAGGGACCTCGGTTCCATTTCTGCTACCTTCTGCTATTTTCCTCAGCTAGGGACGCTATGAACAGGGTCTTCACAGCGTTGTGAGACTAGATGAGTAACAGTTTCAATAAAGAAGCAGCGGCATCATCCGGATTCAATAAATACCAGTAACTACTAATCACATGTCCCACGATCATAGAACGGTCGTCGAACTACTTTGTTCGTAGCATTCAGAACAGGCCCAAGGTCTAATCAGTGTGTGGCGTTTACGTTTTTTATAACTTGTTCTTCAAACGCAAGGAATGGGAAGGATTTGCTTGTTTCTTCATCATCAGTTCTTCAAATCTCGGCACGGAAGTTAATACTGCGACTTTCTTCTATTTGTACACATACACTCACGATCAGTATATCGTGTTGATAATTCGTAACGTTGAAAATACAGACCTAACGTAAGTATTATTCTGTAAAGTTATGAAACCTCATACGGCCTTTGCACTTTCTTGCTGGTACGACTGCCTCACCAAACTCCAAAATACAAGGTGTGATGAGGAAGCGTACCTTGAATTCAGTGTGGACTTTAAAGAGATATTAAGAAAATGGTCTTGGTCATCAGTGGTAGGTGTTGATGGAAGTTCTGCACTGAAAGGCTCTGTGATCAACTTTTGTTGATCAACTTCTTCTGAAAACACGTCAGAAGGTAATCATTGAATTCAGTTAAATGATCCACAAACACAGGCTTTAATTCTTCACTCAGATGGAAGTAATTGTCTTCTAAAACAGAGCAGAGAAAACATAATGCGTATTTTTATCCCAAAGAGTAGTATCTTTCTGAAGTCTCAAATAATATTACCTTGAAGCGATACATTCAGTGAACTAAATTTTCAAAGAGGTCACAAAGATAAGTTATACGACAAGTAGGCTCACTGTCTCCTTCTCCCAACTTAAATGTTTCTTGTGAACAAGATAAGAGTAAACTTCATTTTTGAGGTCTTACCCCGTTTGTAAGACGTTTCCATAAGCGTTCTAAGTTTCACATATCTAACACCATGATTAGATCATCCACTAATTTGCGCAATATTACAGGATGCCTGCGGTCTAACTAAACAGGCCCTTAACGTTTAAATACCACGCCCAGGATTAAAGCTATAGATCATACTTTACGGGTGATTCATATCACCAGTTTCTTCATGTCTAGGCTTCATGCCATCTTTTTCACGAGGTCTAAGTCTCACGTTTATGTATTTTGGTTATTAGGATACACGGAATCTGTTACTTACGGGTGTTAATTTGACTTTATATTGCAAAGCCTGAGATATACATTATTTGTGATTACATCACCACGACAGTAACGCAGCCGTGGTGAATAATGCTTTTCGTGCAGCCACAAGGGGTCGTGTTACGACTAAGACTGTGCGCAATGCGCTGTATAATGACCAACTTCACTCCCAACGTCCATGGCGAGGTCCATCTTTGAAACCACGACGCCATGCGGTGCAGTGCAGATGGGCCCAACAACATGCCAAATTGAAAGCTCAGGACTGGCATCACGTTCTCTTCACCGATGAGTGTCACTCGTTCCTTCAACCAGACAATCGTCAGCGATGTGTTTGGAGGCAATCTTGTCAAGCTGAACGCCTTAGACACACTGTCCAGCGAGTGCAGTAAGGTGGAGGTTCCCTGCGGTTTTGAGGTGGCACTATGTGGCAGACTTATGCCTCTGGTGATCATGGAAGGAGTCGTATCGTGAATGCCATCCTCCGACCGATAGTGTAATCATATCGGCAGCATATTCTACATCTACGTCTACATTTATGCTCCACAAGCTACCCAACGGTGTGCGCTGTCATTACCTCCCTTTCCCGTTCCAGTCGCGTATGGTTCGCGGGAAGAACGACTGCCGGAAAGCCTCCGTGTGCGCTCGAATCTCTCTAATTTTACATTCGTGATCTCCTATAAGTAGGGGGAAGCAATATATTCCATACCTCATCCAGAAAAGTACCCTCTCGAAACCTGGACAGCAAGCTACACCGCGATGCAGAGCGCCTCTCTTACAGAGTCTGCTCTTGAGTTTGCTAAACATTTCCGTAACGCTATCACACTTACCAGACAACCCTGTGACGAAACGTGCCGCTCTTCTTTGGATCATTTGGGGCATTCCTCTTCGTGGACAACAACTGGCGCCCCTATCATGCACATCTTGTGAATGACTTCCTTCAGAATAAAGACATGGCTCGACAAGAGTGGCCAGCATTTTCTCCAGACATGCATCCTATCGAACATGCGTGGGATAGATTGAAAGGCGCTGTTTATGGACGACGTGACTCACCAACCCCTCTGAGGGATCTATTCCGATTCGCCGCTGAGGAGTGGGACACTCTGGACCAACAGTGCCTTGATGAACTTGTGGATAGTATGCCACGCCGAATACAGGCATGCATCAGTGCAAGAGGACGTGCTACTGGATATTAGATGTACCGGTGTGTTCAACAATATGGTGGTACAACATACAATGGTTGGTTTCCATTAGAAATAAACTGGGTGGAAATGATGTTTAGGTTGATCTCTATTCCAATTTTATGTAAAGGTTCCGGAACTCTCGGAACCGACGTGATGCAAAACTTTTTTTTATGTGTGTACATGAAAACAGTGCTGCATATTTTGTAACTGAATCCAACATAATACTTGTCATTGTGGTGGCTGTTGCTGTGGTAGGTCTCACCTGTGTTTTAATTTCAAAAGATTCAGTAATAGATTACCAAATCAGTCATCGAAAATGAATTGTAACCGTAGAACGAATATGCCTCAAATTATTGAAATAAGACAACACGATATGTCTAATAATTCAGAAAAGGACATGGAACTTAACTGTGAAGCGTGCCAGAGACAGTTTGCATTGCGGAACTTCAAGGATGGCTAGATAGCATGAAAGCTTTATTGTCGAAATTGCCTTGTTGCAATGATTAAGTGGCACGCTGGATAATATCATTGTTCCGAAGTAATTATGTAAATGAGGCGTCGGTGACAGCTAACGACGAAAATTGGAAATTGGGCCGACGAGCTGTCATAAAACGGGACCATTATCGTGTGACACAACCAGTGGGCAATTGGGTGAGATGTAACGGTCGTCCATACGTTACTTGATTAGAATTAGTCAAGTGAATCACTCAGCACTGTTTTCTGTGCTTTATTATGTATTTGTAATTAAAATAGAACTCTTTTTGGTGATAGTCCAGGACTGTTAAGTATTCTGAAACGAGCATATCTACGCCATCAGCTGTTCAGTTGTATAGTTTTTTCTGTAGTGATATCAGGTATAATAACCATCTTCACGGAAGAAAACCATAAGGTACAAGGGAGAGACGAATATAAAGTATATACAGGTAACAAAGAGAACGAGGGAATTAAAAAGGTTCCTAAGACAGTAGTACTAATGCAGTGTACGTCAATGGATAAAAATACATTTTCGTCAAATACGACTAAACTATATGTAGAACATGTACAACAGTCACAAGAGTCTGTGAAAACATAATCTATACAAACGTCCCGTACATTAGCATAATTGCAGTGTGTGCGCGTGCGTGTGTGTGTGTGTGTGTGTGTGTGTGTGTGTGTGTGTGTGCGTGCGTGCATGTGTACGAATGTTCCAAATCTCTTCCTAAAGCACATGGGGGGTTTCAAACAAATTTGATACACGTATCCCTTACTGTTGTTGTTGTTGTTGTTGTTGTGCTCTTCACTCTTGAACTTGGATTGATGCAGCTCTCCACGGAACTCTATCCTGTGCAGGCTCCTTGGCCTCCCAGTAAGTACTGCAGCCTACATCCTTCTGAATCTGCTTAGTGTATTCATCTCTTGGTCCCCCTCTACGATTTTTAGCTTCCACGCTGCCCTCCAATACCAAATTGGTGATCCCCCGGTGCCCCAGAACATATCCTACCAACCGATCCCTTCTTCTAGTCAAATTGTGTCGCAAACTCCTCTGCTCCCCAATCGTATTCAGAACCTCCTCATTAGTTACGTGATCTACCCACCTAATCTACAGCATTCTTATGTAGCACCACATTTCGAAAGCTTCTATTCTCTTCTTGTCCAAACTATTTAACGTCCATATTTCACTTCCATACATGGCTACACTCCATACAAATACTTTAATAAACGACTTTCTGCCACGTAAATCTATACTCCATGTTAACAAATTTCTTTTCTTCAGAAACGTTTTCTTTGCCATTGCCAGTCTACATTTTATATCCTCTCCACTACGACCATCATCAGTTATTTTGTTCCCCAAATAGCAAAACTCCTTTACTACTTTAAGTGTCTCATTTCCTAATGTAATTCCCTCAGCATCACCCGACTTAATTCGACAATATTCCATTATTCTCGTTTTGCATTTGTTGATGTTCATCTTATATCCTCCTTTCCTGTCCTTTGCTGTCTCTGACAGAATTACAGTGTCATCAGCGAACCTAAAGGTTTCTTCTCCATGGATTGTAATACCTACTCTGAATTTTTCCTTTGTTTCCTTTACTGCTTCCTTAATATACAGATTGAATAACATCGGGGAGAGGCTACAACCAAGTCTCACTCCCTTCCCAACCACTGCTTCCTTTTCATGGTCCTCGACCCTTATAACTGCCATCTGGTTTCTGTATAAATTGTAAATAGCCTTTCGCTCTCTGTATTTTACCCCTGCCACCTTCAGAACTTGAAAGACAGTATTCCAGTCAACATTGTCAAAAGCCTTCTCTAGGTCTACAAATGGTAGAAGTGTTGGTTTGCCTTTCCTTAATCTATTTTCTAAGATAAATCGTAGGGTCAGTATTGCCTCACGTGTTCCAACATTTCCGCGGAATTCGCGTCAGTATTTTGCAACTGTGACTTATTAAACTGACAGTTTGGTAATTGTCACATCTGTGAACACCTGCTTTCTTTAGGATTGGAATTATTATATTCTTCATGAAGTCTGAGGGTATTTCGCCAGTCTCATACATGTTGCTCACCAGATGGTAGAGTTTTGTCAGGACTGGCTCTCCCAAGGCCGTCAGTAGTTCCAATGGAATGTTGTCTACTTCCGGGGCTTTCATTCAACTCAGGTCTTTCAGTGCTCCGTCCAACTGTTCACTCAGTATCGTATCTCCCATTTAATCTACATCTACATCCTCTTCCATTTCCATAATATTGTCCTCGAGTACATCGCCCTTGTATAGACCCTCTATACACTCCTTCCACATTTCTGGTTTCCCTTCTTTGCTTAGAACTGGGTTTCCACCCGAGCTATTGATATTCATACAAGTGGCTCTCATTTCTACAAAGGTCTCTTTAATTTTACTGTAGGCAGTATCTATCTTTTCCCTAGTGAGATAATCCTCTACATCCTTACATTTGTCCTCTAGCCAGCCGTGCATAGCCATTTTGCACTTTCTGTCGATCTCATTTTCGAGACGTCTGTATTCCTTTTTGCCTGCTTCATTTACTGCATTTTTATATTTTCTCCTTTCATCAATTAAATTCAATATTTCTTCTGTTACCCAAGGATTTCTACTAGCCCTCGTCTTTTTACCTACTTGATCCTCTGCTGCCTTTACTACTTCATCCCTCAAAGCTACCCATTCTTCTTCTGCTGTATTTCTTTCCCCCATTCCTGTCAATTGCTCCCTTATGTTGTCCCTGAAACTCTGTACAACTTCTGGTTCTTTTAGTTTATCCATGTGCCATCTCCTTAAATTCCCACCTTTTTGCAGTTTCTTCAGTGTTAATCTACCGGTCATAACCAATAGATTGTGGTCAGAGTCCACATCTGCCCCTGAAAATGTCTTACAATTTAAAACATGGTTCCTAAATCTCTGCCTTACCATTATATAATCTATCTGAAACCTGTCAGTATCTCCAGGCTTCTTCCATGTATACAGCCTTCTTTTATGATTCTTGAACCAAGTGTTACCTATGATTAAGATGTGCTCTTTGCAAAATTCTAGCAGGCGGCTTCCTCTTTCATTTCTTTCCCCCAATCCATATTCACCCACTATGTTTCCTTCTCTCTCTTTTCCTAATCTCGAAATCCAGTCATCCATGACCATTAAATTTTCGTCTCCCTTCATTCATATCAAATGAAATAAATACGACATGACAGCGCCTAGTTCATTTAACCGAAAGAATATTTATTTACTTTTTTATTTAAGGATTTATGTAATTCAGTGCCACATGAGTGTTGTAACCAGTACAGTGATAAAAACTGCTCAAAGATGACACTTTTACAATATTATAATAGGACTAAATGAGTGTAAAAAGTTCTCTTGATTCTTATCTTCCTGTTCGGTTGCTGGTCCAGATTCTCGAGAAAACTCCCCCTCCCTGTGCAATCCCTTCAGAGTGTCATTTGTTGTTTTGGCAGTCAACTGATTCCTGTCGTTCTACTGTCTGTGTTTGGTCGATGCCTTTGTCTGCATCAGCTTCCTGTCGCCAAGAATATGTTTCAGAAGAATACTCGTTTAAATGGAAGATTTTTTCAGTTTCAGAAGACAGATTTGGTCTTTTTTCCTTTTTTACTTGAAATTTTAAAAAGCGTTGTATCCTGTACTTAAGTGCCTCTTAATATTTATCTTCTTTTCATAATAGGAGGCCAGGTGGACTCAGTTGTACCCTTATGTTCTGTTGGAATCAATTGCAGCGTAAACTTAATTTTTACTCAGTATGTGGATTTTAGAATTTGTCGAGCAGTTGTGCCCGAGGTCTCCGTTAATGTATTTGCCTAGTTTGTATCTCTCAGTCCCTTTGCTGGCGTGGGATTTCGTTGCTCATAAAAGCATTTGGCCTGCTTCCAAGATGTTTACGTGTTAAATTATTCGCTTTCTGTGATACATGTTAGTGAAAGAAGATGCGTCACGACCGTATATGGAAAGTCAACAGGCAAAAGTCTACTTGACAGGCATATACATTATTTTAATTCTCTGCCGTTAGTCTGACAGACATTCCCATTTGATTATTTCACAGCTTTATACATGAAGTTATAATTTTTTTCATGTGTGAAATTTTTAAATTCTTTTTTCTATTATTGATGTTTGTTGAGGTCTGCTTCACAGACGTGTATATTAAGGCAAATTTCTGTTTCAATGACTGTCCAAATGAGTTAGATAACAATTATCTGATTGTAAAATGTAATCTGCCATGCCCGGAAGTGTCACAATTTACGAAATGTAACCGGCTTTTATGCCGTGATAGAATGGACTTTACGTTCGAACCCAACGTTTCGTCTCCATGTGAGGAGGACATTTTCAAGGGGGATCGTAGCTGTTTTGAATGTCAGATTCACACCCTGGCTCGTACTGACTGAAGCAAAACTCCGCTTGCACTTACTTCGGCACAGTGGGGTGAGGTCACATGTTCGAATCGAGGTCTACGAGAAAGACAGGGCGCGGCGCATACATCACGAAGATAGTTCCGCGCTCGCTCGCTCGCTTGTATCAGCAGACAAACTACGTTTTTACACCTGTTAACACGTAACTAGGCGTGCCAGTACAAACGAAAACTGAATCCTCTACTGGAATCCGCTTTTATGGAATCCTACTGTTACTAGTCCTATAATGATGGGAAGTCCATGGGCCTACTTATAATTTGTTACGGCTGTACTGGAGTACAATAAAATAAAATCATGCTAAAATTATTATCAGTTGCATAAGGCACTATTTCCAGCATATAATGAGTATTGTTAAGCGGAAGAGACTAAGTGCAATACCATTTTCGTCGAGTATTGATCTTAAATTAAGTTTTGCTGTAGTACTCTTAATCAGTAAGACTTCATAATAGCAGATTCCAGTGGAAGATGCAATTCTCATTAGCACTTACACGCCGAGCTGCAAGTTAAAAGGTTTAGAAACGCATTTTGTCTGCTGAGCTGAGCTGAGCGAGCGCGTTCTGGACTACCTTCGTCACGTACGCTCCGCGTCCTGTCTTTCTTGTGGGCCTCTTTTCGAATACCCAAGTGCAGCCTGCTATTGGCGACTGCCATCTTCCGCTGTTGGTATCACCCCATGGTGGAAGACTGGTATCATCTTCTTCAGCATCGGAATCCAGATGTCATTCAGTTTCACGCCCTCCTCCATCCCAATGAAATTCCTGGAGTGTTGGACAGTCTGTGTGGGCTCACCGTAGAGCCTTTCACGGTATATGCTTGTAGCTGGCAGTACTTGAGTCCGATCAAAACGAATGTGGTGGTCTCCTGCTTGCAAAGCATGCGCCACAACAGCTGATCTGTCAACCCCCCACCTTCTCCAATCTTTTGACCGTTCTTTTTGGAGTATCCACGTACACCTCCTCACAACTATACTAAATCCCATATATTACTGCTGTTTTCCAGCATCTGGCGAGCATCCATGGCCTATTTTAGGTGATCTTGTATCTTTCGGATGGCTTTGTGGATTATCGCGATGTTCTGCTTATTCAAGATGTTTCATATATAGTCACTAACGCTATTCATAGAACGCATTAATACACTCCTGGAAACTGAAATAAGAACACCGTGAATTCATTGTCCCAGGAAGGGGAAACTTTATTGACACATTCCTGGGGTCAGATACATCACATTATCACACTGACAGAACCACAGGCACATAGACGCAGGCAACAGAGCATGCACAATGTCGGCACTAGTACAGTGTATATCCACCTTTCGCAGCAATGCAGGCTGCTATTCTCCCATATTCTCCCATGGAGACGATCGTAGAGATGCTGGATGTAGTCCTGTGGAACGGCTTGCCATGCCATTTCCACCTGGCGCCTCAGTTGGACCAGCGTTCGTGCTGGACGTGCAGACCGCGTGAGACGACGCTTCATCCAGTCCCAAACATGATCAATGGGGGACAGATCCGGAGATCTTGCTGGCCAGGGTAGTTGACTTACACCTTCTAGAGCACGTTGGGTGGCACGGGATACATGCGGATGTGCATTGTCCTGTTGGAACAGCAAGTTCCCTTGCCGGTCTAGGAATGGTAGAACGATGGGTTCGATGACGGTTTGGATGTACCGTGCACTATTCAGTATCCCCTCGACGATCACCAGAGGTGTACGGTCAGTGTAGGAGATCGCTCCCCACACCATGATGCCGAATGTTGGCCCTGTGTGCCTCGGTCGTATGCAGTCCTGATTGTGGCGCTCACCTGCACGGCGCCAAACACGCATACGACCATCATTGGCACCAAGGCAGAAGCGACTCTCATCGCTGAAGACGACGCGTCTCCATTCGTCCCTCCATTCACGCCTGTCGCGACGCCACTGGAGGTGGGCTGCACTATGTTGGGGCGTGAGCGGAAGACGGCCTAACGGTGTGCGGGACCGTAGCCCAGCTTCATGGAGACGGTTGCGAATGGTCCTCGCCGATACCCCAGGAGCAACAGTCTCCCTCATTTGCTGGGAAGTGGCGGTGCGGTCCCCTACGGCACTGCGTAGGATCCTACTGTCTTGGCGTGTATCCGTGCGTCGCTGCGGTCAGGTCCCAGGTCGACGGGCACGTGCACTTTCCGCCGACCACTGGCGACAACATCGATGTACTGTGGAGACCTCACGCCCCACGTGTTGAGCAATTCGGCGTTACGTCCAGCCGGCCTCCCGCATGCCCACTATACGCCCTCGCTCAAAGTCCGTCAACTGCACATACGGTTCACGTCCACGCTGTCGCGGCATGCTACCAGTGTTAAAGACTGCGATGGAGCTCCGTATGCCACGGCAAACTGGCTGACACTGACGGCGGCGGTGCACAAAATCTGCGCAGCTAGCGCCATTCGACGGCCAACACCGCGGTTCCTTGTGTGTCCGCTGTGCCGTGCGTGTGATCATTGCTTGTACAGCCCTCTCGCAGTGTCCGGAGCAAGTATGGTGGGTCTGACACACCGGTGTCAATGTGTTCTTTTTTCCATTTCCAGGAGTGTACTTCTGATTTCACCAACGTTTGAACATCGCCAAGATTTCTGCGCGGCGGTCTTAACGTTCCTTTTACCTCAGGTAACTTACAACCAATACATTGTTGCGATGTTTGAATTACATGTGAAGAAATTCTGGTTCGCAGATGTTCCTTGTTCTGTCCGCGAAAGTTTTTATGATGCATCGCTTTCGTTGTGAGTGGTTGATCGAATAAAAGTGTTGGTAACGATCTGTGTGCGTGGGTTATCAGTGAACCATGAGGCCTAAGCTACTATCTTTTCTCTTGAAAACTAGCACATCAGGAAAATTTAATCCTCCGCTTGCTTTCTCCTTCGTGGTTAACTGAATCTTGCTTTTGTGAAAACGACCTAGTTCTTGTCTGCCGTTCCGCCACCAAACAAATGTAGCATTCACGTACCGGAACCAGATATTCGGTTTCTTGTTCGCAGTTTCCTATATCTACTCCTCGAATTTTTCCGTGAAGAAATTGTCTACAAGTGCTCTTAAGGGGCTCCGCACAGCGACATCATCCGTCTGCAAGCCGCAGAACACGGGAGACGAAGGTTGTCAGCTGTCATCGTGTAAGATCTGCCACACACGCCTTCAGGCAAAACTGACCTTATTTTGTGGTGAAAGGAAACTGGCATTCCACCAATCCTTCTCCCAGCGGTCACTTACTTAGTCATGTCTATGCCCAGTCAAATCGACCCTGAGAATATATTCGTGTTGTTTGCCCTCATTTCAGGATCAATTTCTTTAGCACCCTGTAATGGGCGATCTCACTTTCATATCAAATGAAAATGTACAATACTTTGATGCCTAATTTGATCACATTCATCCCAATCACTCATGACTCAGGAATAATTTCACCTTCCGTAGTTATGTAGAAATAGTCACTATTTTGTGCGCAATGTCAGGCACACGGATGTTATGTTTGTGTGTGTTGAGTGGGTTGTGAATGAACAGTATGCAGTAGATTTAGATGTTTTCAGTTAACTTTGTGTCTGCTGCCGCAGCATCCCTATATCGTGTGGCATTCAAAAACGTGTATAATTGTTGTGTTGGTGTTTTGTTTTCTATTTATGTTGTTCGGTCTGTTGTTACCAGTAGTGACATAGGCGTTCTTTTTTCTGTGTCACTTTGTTAAGAGACATAGAAACCGACAGGTCAATAGAGGAAATTTCGTGAGTGAGTGAGGAAGTATAAGGCACTTTCGTGGAGGGTCTGCGATGTTCGAGTCCACTGGGTCGCATGATCGTAATGTTAGAAAACGCCACGGAAGAATTAGCCGGAATACAACTAGCAAATGCTGCTACAACAGCTCAGCTAGCCAAAATAAAAGACGGAAATTCTAAAACCACAGCGCAGCTGACGTAAAACAAGAAAATACTACCACTGTTCCACAGCTAACTGATGTAAAACTGAGAAGTTCAGAACCCCGGAAGAACTCGCTCAGATGTTACAGGAAAACAAAACGCAGTATGGGGCTGTGTGCAGAGAATGAAAAAAATACGGGCGGAGGAATACCCTAACCCTAGAAATGGCACAGATGCTCACAGGCATTGATATCTAACAGGAATCGTCCATAAAGGAAACCCATAATTAATTATGACATATACAAACAGGAGTGTCTGCTGTAAAGCATGAGATGTGTGCAAGCGACATCAAACTGCCCTGGCTACGCAAGTCACTCCAAACGGTTCGCATGCTATACCTCCTATGCAGGATGTGAACAAATGTCGTTGCCTATGATCGGTCGAACACGTAACATACACCCGAAGGAGTATCTAAAGAATTTAGATGTATATCTGTATGTGAAAGAAGCGACTGAGTGCAATTAAATGCTTTTCGTGCCGCGAACGCTGAACATGGAGCGAGCTGTTTGGTTCGATGTATTCATTATCGACAGCAGTACTTAAAAAAAAGTCTACGACAAATTTCTGACGACGGAAACTGGCCGCAACATTAAGTGCAAAGTGAATAAGTATCGTGGATAGTATGCGTCACAGACATGACAATCTATGGTAACGTGTGTAGATCGTTTTGTAGTTCTGGCGGGAAATCTGGAGGACAAAATGACACAAGAGGAATGATATAATGCTGTTTGCACACCCTTACCTGCTCATATGCAGCGTGAACTGGCCAGAACCCTATCGACAGAACATTGCAATACATTGTAACTGTTCTGTTAGTCAGATAACAAAGAGTAGGCATGTGGTAAAAAAGCAACACACACAAATAACGATTACGTTTATAAAACAGCTATAATTATACGTAGCACTCCCACATTAAATTTTTTTTCCTACTCTTCTTCGTTGCTGGAAGAACTAACTCAGAAACCTGTGAAACCTACCAGTTGTCACAGAAACTATTCGACGAACTTCGGAAGTGTTGTGGAGGGTGTCTTGAGGAACAAATCGAGAGTAGAGACCTGTGTCCAGAAACGTCATCCAGCGATGCTACAGAGCGTTGGCACTGGCGCCTGCCACTAGGCCACCCATTTAGCAGTAGATGTGAGTTTGTACGATAATGGACTGTAGGCGGTACGTCTCGCAATGTTGCTCGTCATTCAGTGATTACGACTGATTGCCACGAACGAACGAACGTCAGTGAAGGAGACGGAGCTAGGGCATATACAGGCCTTGCCTCGTAGGAACGTAATGCTATTTTGCCTCAGCGGATAATACACTCCTGGAAGTTGAAATAAGAACACCGTGAATTCATTGTCCCAGGAAGGGGAAACTTTATTGACACATTCCTGGGGTCAGATACATCACATTATCACACTGACAGAACCACAGGCACATAGACACAGGCAACAGGGCATGTACAATGCTGGCACTAGTACAGTGTATATCCACCTTTCGCAGCAATGCAGGCTGCTGTTCTCCCATGGAGACGATAGTAGAGATGCTGGATGTAGTCCTGCGGAACGGCTTGCCATGCCATTTCCACCTGGCGCCTCAGTTGGACCAGCGTTCGTGCTGGACGTGCAGACCGCGTGAGACGACGCTTCGTCCAGTCCCAAACATGCTCAATGGGGGACAGATCCGGAGATCTTGCTGACCAGGGTAGTTGACTTACACCTTCTAGAGCACGTTGGGTGGCACGGGATACATGCGGACGTGCATTGTCCTGTTGGAACAGCAAGTTCCTTTGCCGGTCTACGAATGGTACAACGATGGGTTCGATGACGGTTTAGATGTACCGTGCACTATTCAGTGTCCCCTCGACGATCACCAGAGGTGTACGGCCAGTGTAGGAGATCGCTCCCCACACCATGATGCCGGGTGTTGGCCCTGTGTGCCTCGGTCGTATTCAGTCCTGATTGTGGCGCTCACCTGCACGGCGCCAAACACCCATACGACCATCATTGGCACTAAGGCAGAAGCGACTCTCATCGCTGAAGACGACACGTCTCCATTCGTCCCTCCATTCACGCCAGTCGCGACACCACTGAAGGCGGGCTGCACGATGTTGGGGCGTGAGCGGAAGACGGCCTAACGGTGTGCGGGACAGTAGCCCAGCTTTATGGAGACGGTTGCGAATGGTCCTCGCCGATACCCCAGGAGCAACGGTGTCCCTAATTTGCTGGGAAGTGGCGGTGCGGTCCCCTACGGCAATGCAAAAGATCCTACAGTCTAGGCGTGCATCCGTGCGTCGGTGCGGTCCGGTCCCAGGTCGACGGGTACGTGCACCTTCCGCCGACCACTGGCGACAACATCGCTGTACTGTGGAGACTTCACACCCCACGTGTTGAGCAGTTCGGTGGTACGTCCACCCGGCCTCCCGCATGCCCACTATACGCCCTCGCTCAAAGTCCGTCAACTGCACATAAGGTTCACGTCCACGCTGTCGCGGCATGCCTTCAGTGTTAAAGACTGCGATGGAGCTCCGTGTGATACGGCAAACTGGCTGACACTGACGGCGGCGGTGCACAAATGCTGCGCAGCTACCGCCATTCGACGGGCAACACCGTAGTTCCTAGTGTGTCCGCTGTGCCGTACGTGTAATCATTGCTTGTACAGCCCTCTCGCAGTGTCCGGAGCATGTATGGTGGGTCTGACACACCGGTATCAATGTGTTCTTTTTTCCATTTCCAGGAGTGTAGTTTAGGACATCGGTTACCATCTGCAGTACTAATGACGAAAGAAGGGACAGCATTGTTTTTTGACACAGAAATCTTTATTCATGTCGAAGACCTATTTCAATCATTGTGTGACCATCAACAGTGCAAATATTTAGCAAATATTTATAATTCAATGATCAATGTTAACCCTGCTTTTGTTATTACCCTCTAACATTTCCAGTGCTTTTCGATGGACAGAAAAAGAATGTTAAACTGCAGATGGAAACCTGTGTCTGAAACCGTCATCCAGCAGAAAAAGAGCATCACATTCACAGGAGAATGTCTACATAGCAACTGGTTCCATCTTCTCCACTGGCGGTCGTGGCTATCAGTCGCGAGCACTGAATAACGAAGAACACTGGGAGACATTCCACCTACGGCCCTTCATCGCAGCAAGTCAAGTTTTGTGCCGAACTGGGGGCTAGTGGCAGACGCCGCCGCCTGTAGCTTCGACGGTCTGTAGCGTCGTTTGGTGACGTTTCCAGACACGGTTCCCACCTCAATTTGTTCCTCAAGATACCCTTCGTAGCCCCTCGAAGTTTCTCGCAGTAATTCTGTGACACCCTGTACAATACTAACATCGTATCCTCTTTCTTACCTCAACTCTCACTCGTTATAGGGGGATGCTGACTCAGTATTTCAGGCTAGCGAATGGGAAGACAGAAATGGTCCTGACGTCAGTTGCAGGTTGTGTAGTCTCTGGCGTCAGATGATAGTGTGTGTAATGTTGTGAAACAAGATGTGTACAGTGTGTGCAGTGACTAGGAGTGAAAAATGAAGGAACAATGTAACATTAGCCTTTTACATTATAAAATAACTTATTTGTGAAACAGTATTGTACACTAGAGAGAAACAGAATTAGGCTGCACTATTTTAAGCAAAGTGGTCTTCTATTCAGGAGGGTGAAGTCTGAGGTCTTCATCAGCCATCTTGATTTAGATTTTTCGTTCTTTCTCTAAATTACTTCAGGCAAATGGCTACATGGTTCCTACTAGAACTATCTGTTCCATACTTTCAAACTAGACTTGTAAGTAGATCAATGTCTGTGTGGTGGATTACTTTACTTATGTTGTTGTTAAATTATAATACCTAGACATGTCCAATATCGATGTAAAAGAGACCTAAGGATTAAGCTATTAGTACTAGAACAGTTCCTCGACATTTTGAGGTTGTTGCACAGTACTGAAAACACGAAAAGTGGAGGAGGGCGCACATTACGCACAAAAATAAGGAATGTGTGGCGCTGTAAGCATTTGTTCAGCGCAATGACCGGTCGAATTGGCAAAATATTAAAGGGAGTGGCGGGGGGGAGAAGAGAGGAAAGGAGTGAGAGAGACTGAGACAGACGCCGTGGTCTACACCAGAGAGAACAAGACCAGAACGAAGCTGCGTTTTACAGACGCAATGTCATTTGCGTTCATGTTTCGCTTAATGAAAGAGGGCGTAAGAGTAATTTGTGTGTGCCACCTCTGGCATCACCTAAGACTGATGTGTGCGAAATCGTGGAATTACATGACCGAAGAAAATGAGATTTCACAAGGGACACCTCATTAGTGAAAGGACATAACACACGTAATGTGCGGTAATTGTGATCACAGCCTTATTTCCACGTCCTAACTTCACAGAATTCTCCTGCGTACCTTGCGGAACTAGCATTCCTGAAAATACGGAAATGTCGTAACTCCTGTTTGGATAACTCAAATGACGATGTGTTCATCCAAAAATCAATCGGTGGAGAAAAGCAAATCCGACGTTCGATTACCTATCCGGCTCACAAGGTTAATCTGCCAAGAAGGTTAAAATCAGCGCACACTCTATTGCAAGGTGGAATTCATTTTGGAAGCAAATCCTCATGCTACGGTTAAGCCACGTCTCTGCTATAATCTTTCTTCCAGGACTGCTAGTCCCGAAAGTTATTCAGGAGAACTTCTATGATGTATGGAAGGTAGGAGGTGAGGTAGTGGTGAAAGTAAGGCTATTGGGGCAGATAGCTCAATTGGTAGAAAAATTCCTCGTGAACAGTCAAAGGGCCCAGGTTCAAGTCCTGGTTAAAACAAACTCTTTTAATCTACCACAAAGTTACAAACGGCCCACAGGTCACTGCAGAATTAATTTCATACTGGCGATTAACGTTTCTGGAAGTTTCTATCACGTTTTGTTGATCCCTGTAAGTTCTTCATTTGCATTACAAGTAACGGGTTATGATAATTGTTGACTGTGATCGTCGACATGCTTCGAGCAAAATAGACAATGTCACATCGCCAGAAATACAAAAATAAGTTTTGGACTAAGACGTTACCTTCTTTTCAGTTTGGAAAAGTGGGAGAGGACTACTTTATGAATAGCGAATGTTTGCAGTGGGCTAAGTGAACATAGAGAAGCTACATTACCATGTCTCTGAACTTTCTGTACCAAAATCTGAAGAGAAATGCCAAGGAACTACGTAATATTTAGCCACAAGGAGCACTGAGTGTGAGGAAACAATTAAGTAGCAATCTGCATTTGAGGTTTTCCAGAAAGCGAAAGTGGGACACCATACCGGTGGTGTTTGTTTCGCCCAGAAGGGATTGCCTCGTTTTTAAGTCTGGAGAACAGCAAGAGGGACGGTGCTGAGTCACAACGCCTAAAGGTACTTGAGCAAAGAACAGGAATTATTGTTACAAACAAGCACGTTTGTTGCTGGGTCACTGCTTTATTAGCAAGTCAGGAAATCAGACAAACACTTTAACTAAAATCTTAGCAGTATACAAAACAATAGGAAGCCGCACACATGATGTGAAGTATCGCAACACGAAACAACAGACAGCAACATGTGGTTTTCCAGGTTATATTCCCATCATCACAAGACTGAAAATTTCCACCCTATACGCAGACTTGGGCGAGGTTATGCAGCAGCGTTCGTTCAGTGCATGGGATTTCATACTAAAACCACCAATGACGAAGACAATAGAATGAGAAATTAACTGTCCTCAAGGAAAGAGTGGGGGATGATTTAACGAAACAGCCAAGCAGGAGCATCTGCAGGTCAGTCAGTATGACGAATCAAGTAGATCAGATAATCAGTGGTTTGGCAGAAAGGAGCCGACAGGAGAGAAAAGGAATTTACCTTCTGGATGCATCGAATCTCCAGTGGACCCAGACTTAAAACTTCGAGTCAGATCGCCGCATCCATTTTTTTTTTTTTAAAGATCTTATGGGAGCAAACTGCGTAGGTCATCGGTCCCTAAATTGACACACTACTTAATCTAACTTAAACTAATTTACGGTTTTGACAACACACACACCCATGCCCGAGGGAGGACTTGAACAATCGATTTGGGGGGAGGGGGGGGGGGGCGTGCAGACCGTGACAAAACGCCCGAGACCGCGCAGCAGCATTAATTCCGAGAAACTCGACAGACAGCAAAAAATGTGCCAAAGTACATTAACACGGCATTGGCTGCCGGAATCATGCTCTACCTGAAAGAGATTAGGCTGCGAGTGCAGAAGGAGGAGGAAGAATTTAATCCAACACCCTAGGCTGCGCCCTCCAAACTACAGAACAAGAACTGTACGACCAGTCAACCCTATACAACACATGATGAAAGGTGATTGATTCGTCATGCTGACATCACATATGCCGCACATACGTACATGTAAAAGTGACTAAGTCAAGTAGTGAGACGAAATTGCCCGCGTCTCGTGGTCGTGAGGTAGCGTTCTCGATTCCCACGCACGGGTTCCCGGGTTCGATTATCGGCGGGGTCACGGATTTTCTCTGCCTCGTGATGGCTGGGTGTTTTGTGATGACCTTACGATAGTTAGGTTTAAGTAGTTCCAAGTTCTAGGGGACTGATGACCATAGATGTTAAGTCCCATAGTGCTCAGAGCCATTTTTGTTTTAGACGAAATTATCCATCGCCCCCTCCGTCTTACTTGTAAAATTACTAAGTCATGTCCGTGATAAATCGGATCGCCCCTGAGAATATATTTGCCTTGTTTGTATTGCTGTCAGGCCTCCAGCGAGGTGCAGTTGTTTATTTAAGACAATATTTCGAAAGCTTATCTTACCATAATATTCAGATGACACATGTAGAATGAGTGTTTCTTCTACATTACTCCACCCTTATACTATTATCGCTCCCCACCGCCACTACCCGGTCGCGCGTTATGCAAGGTGGAGTGGGGATGGGATACGATTGCCGAACGCAGGGCGCGAACTCCGGTATCTCATAGCCTCTGTCACTGACATCAGGGGCAAAAGTCACCATCAACCGAATTACATCTTTATTTGACTGAGTGCTGAACCCCATGCCTTACTGAAACACTTTAATATTCATCACCATAAGTGGAACCATAGGTATCAACATGGCACCGGTAATGGCGGCAATTCTTTGTCAAATCAGTAAACGTGTATCAGATGTCATAGTGGTGAGCATACAAAACGTCATTGCCCAATGCTCACTTAACAATGAGCGACACGAGGTCTTCGAGTCCTTTACTTCCCTATGGAGCAAAACTTTATCAGACGGAAGATGTAGGAAGGATATTGCAAGCTGAATCTACCAGGCAAAATGAGGTGGAAGGTGATTGTTGATCGTTGGTTAATTTGGTGAAGGGGCCAAACAGCGAGCTCATCAGTCCCATCGTATTAGGGAAGGATGGGGAAGGAATTCGGCCGTGTCCTTTGAAAGGAGCCATCTGGAAATTTGCCTTAGGGAAATCACGGAAAACCTAAATCAGGATGGCCGGACGCGGTCTAGAACCTTTGCCTCCCCGACTGCGAGTTCGGTGGGCTAATTCCTGCGCCACCTCGTTCGGTGACGAAAGGCGAAGGATGGATATTGAAAAATTAAATCCACCTGGCGCAATATGCTTTTAACACGGAAATAAACTGTTTCACATCCAGCAGCATTGACAAACATCTCAGGAAAGGGTTCATAAAGACGTTTTTTTCTGGAGCATGCTGGTGGAACTGAAACATAGGCACTCGGAGAAACAGAAAAACATTAAACAATAGAATTTTAGATGTGGCGCAACCGCAGAATGCTCAAGATTCTCTGGTTAGACAAGATATCAAACAAGGAAGTGTTGAAGAGAGTGGAGGAGGAGAAGCATTGTCTCCTGATAGTAATCGAACACAGAGGGGTCACATGGGTCAGCCATCTGCTGAGATATGGTGGTATCATTAAAAGAATCACTGAAGGGACAGCAAAAGGGATATGTACAAGAGGGAGACCCAAATTACACCAGCCAGCTGCATTATTTATACCGCTCTCAAGGGGAAGGCCGAAGACAGAAATGCGTGGCGAACTGCTACTAACCAGCCTGATGATTGAAAAATTAAGAAGAAAAAACTTGGAACCTAAGTAGCAGGAAAATAGAGCGTCTTGATGAGAACGAAATGAGGAGTCCACGCCCAAGGCCAACACCGAACCCAGTAAGGAACGGCGGAACATTTGCCATGGTTGCACACCCTAGCGGAACGGCACAGCCGCCGCTTCCTCAGCGGCCTTCATACACACGCGAAACAACCACTGCAGCAGCTACACAACAGCCACAGACAACACCTGAAAACCAAAAAGCATCGGTGCCAACACCTATGCCCCCAAACAACACGACCCCACTCCTGAAAGTCGCGTGCTGAGGAGAAACGCACACTATACAGGAAAACACACCCACACAAGAACCCCCAGAACCCCAAGCCCAGAGGAGGAATAGACGTACACGTAAACACAGGGCGGGGAAAACCAAATCACCACAACTGGCCACCCAGCAACAACAGACCAATAACACACAGGAAAACAGTCAACAAGACATCGAGACTGTAACCCACACTGCCATCCCCCTCACCACAGAAGTAACACAGGTGCCACAACCTCTGTCACAAAACATAAACACAAATGCCTCTCCTAACAACACACCAATACCCGCACAGGCTGCCGTTAACTCTACAACAGCACCTCAGGCTGCCACACCCAACACCAACACATCACCTGGGGGAATACTGGAAACACTATTCCCTCGACACACGACCGCTCAAATCCTTACCAAGGTGCTGACGGCCGTCACTACACTCATCACCTATCTCATGAGCGCCGAACCCGGGCAATACTGGGCTGTCATACACACTGCCATCACAACACTCTTTCAAGCTCTAACATGAATAACATACCACACCCGGCCCGTAGTGCAAACCCGCACAAACTATCACAGATCCTGTTCTCGAATGTAGTGTGGATCCACAACAAAAGGACAGAAATTGCCGCGTTCATGGAGCGCAAGGAAAACCTTGTCGCGCTACTGAGCGAGACTAAGGTTAAACCGTACAAGCAATTAAACTTTCCTGGCTACTGCGTCTACCGTACCGACCGACCGGGCGACGCCGTGGCGGGTGGAACAGCAATCTTCATACACAAAGACATTGAGCACACAAACATAGAGCTCCCTGAACTGGAAAAAATCGAGGCTACGGCCGTCAGAGTCACAGCTTACACCACACTGATATCTATATACAACAGTCCTGCACGCATTTCAACACGCGATATCAGCACACTACTCAACATCTCACCGCGAGTAATAGACGCTGGAGAGCTGAACGCAAAACACCCAGAATGGAAATCACGCTTAAGAAATCCCAACGGCTAGAAACTATATGAACATTCACTAGGCAAAAACTGCTTATACTAGCGCCGACTGAACCGACGCACTTTCCCTATCAGAGGGAACACAGGCCAGACGTGTTAGACATGGCCCTCATCAAGGGCATTACATCGACACTCAACGTTGCCGTTGAAAACGATCTGGCCTCAAACCACCAACCTGTAATACTATACATTGAGAAAACAATGCAGCTCATGGAACAACACAGGATGTTGGACTATCGGCGTGCGAATGGACATTGCTCGATAGCCACATCCCACCCATACACGAAATTAACGAAACAGCACAAACTGACGAGGCAGTAGAAACCCTCACTAACACCGTCCAGGTCGCAATGGCGGGCACCATGCCTGATCGCACCTCACAACAACACAGTGCGGCCCTGCCCCAGGAAATCCTGGGCCTAATCTCAATGAGGAATCGCCTCAGGAGACAATGGCAGCGCACCAGGCGTCAGTACATCAAACAGCACATTAACAGGCTACAGGGAATCATACACGATAAAATACAAACACATAGAACACAGAAGTGGAACCAGAAACTCGAAGGGCTGGACACCGCGCGACCTGGCGTGTGGCAACTAGCCCGACACTTCACCAGGGATGAAATATACCTCCCAACGCTTCAAGGGCCTGACGGAGCTGCATACTCAGCGGAAGAGAAAGCAGAATTAATCGCCCACACACTCGCAGCGCCATTCACACAGAACTCGGTAACATCAGATCCAGTGTTCACACTTGCTACTGACCAGGAAGTTACACGCATTTTAGCCCAACCATCGTGCGACGACATTCGACATGCTAGCACAGCCCACGTCTCCTGAGCTGTAATGCATTCCGCTGCTAGTAAAGCCCCTGGTCAGGATGGCATTCAAAACCGTGTCCTTCAGGAGTTCACGGATAACGCTACTGAATACCTAACACACATAACGCATGCCATACTAAAACACCAACACATCCCCGCCTTTTGGAAGATGGCCAAGGTCCAGATGTTCAGGAAGCCGAGGAAAGACCGCAGCCTCCCACAAAATTACCGACCCATTAGCCTTCTGAGCTCGCTCAGTAAGACTGTTGAGAAGGTGATTCTCAAACACATCACTAGGCACTGCGTAACAAATGACATCCTGAGACCGGAGAAATTTGGCTTCTGGAATCACCACTGCACAGCACAACAACTCTTACGGGTCGTTAAACATATAACACATGGATTCCACACAAACAAAGCAACAGGGGCGGTGTTCCTGGACATCGAAAAGGCTTTCGACCGTCTATGGCACAACGGCCTCATTCGCAAACTCAGCGACGCGGGATTCCCCGACGGGCTGGTGCGTCTAATACACTCATACCTCACAGACAGGAGTTTCAACACTGACGTGCAGGGAAAACAATCAACACGACACGATTTACACGCTGGAGTACCCCAGGGAAGCATCCTAGCGACTCTAGTGTTTAACCTCTACATAAACGATCTCCCAACCACACACAGCACAACGATGGCAAAATACGAAGATAACACAGTCATCCTCGCACAAGATTGGAAACCATCAAACATTACGTCACGCTTACAGACTGCACTCGGAGTGGCTGAGCCTTGGGTGGAGAAATGGCGTGTTAGAGTAAATGTCGACAAGTGTTAAGCCGTTCTGTTCACTAGAACACCGATACAGCAGACCAATAACTCTACATGCACGCACAATACGTTTCCGTGAGAAAATCAAACTCCTCGGTGTCTGGGACCACATACAACACATGACCAACCGAGCAAGCGCGAGGCTCAAACAGCTCTACCCTATGATCAACAAGCGTAGCACACTGAACAGAAGGGTGTCGAGGTCCACTTATTCGACCCCTGATGACGTATTCAGTTCCTGGGGATACGCTGCGCCTACACGCCTGCGCCGTGCCGGCAGATCATACAAAACAAAGTACTCAAAATCATAAGCAATGCTCCACTATACACACGCAACGCGGACCTCCACCGGGAATACCGACTTGAGATTATCACGGAGGTAACCCACAAACTCACCACAAGACTATACAGAAAACCCAGACATTCGCAGAACCCGTTTATTCTGAATCTGGGGAACTACGACCACAACCAAAAGACATACTTGTAAGGACCTAACATCTATGGCCAAACATACGCAAACGGTACAGGTGAGCCCCTGTTAATCAGACGCCATTGCTGGACATCCAGCTGGAACACACTGCCGAGTAACTGGCACCACGGAGGGAAGTCGTACCGTGCACTGCATGCAGACAAACTTCACTCCCCCCCACACACACACACACACAGTGAGATGATCTATGGCCAATCTTCCACTACTATATAACGATCTTGGTTGTTCCAGGAATGCAGCGGCTGCTGCAACTTGGATACATCGCCATCGCTTGCCACGGTAATGATCCATGACACCCATACTAACAAATCCAGCCTTGCATGAACCATTACAGCTAGTAAGCCAGTACTGCTCTCACTACCCATACCACTCTCGCAGAGGTTTTTTTCCCACGGCACGAGCCTTGGCATTTTTTTCCCCTCTGCTCTCAAATTGCAATCCTCATTCGCGTTTCGTCCACTATCTATCACCTGATGGAGCGTGTTAATGCGTATTCTAACCCAGACGCACGGATAACATTGTGAGTAGGCTGTTTAGGTTTTCTTATTGGTAACGCCGCCGCCACGTAGCGCTCTGTATGAAAATCACTGGCTGTGACGTGTGCAGTCAGTGGCTGGTTGGCATTGTTGTAATACACGCCATTGTAATGTTGTGCAGTTGGCTGTTAGCGGCGCGTAGCGTTGCGCAGTTGGAGGTGAGCCCACAGCAGTGGTGGATGTGGAGAGAGAGAGAGATGGCGGAGTTTTGAAATTTGTAAGAAGGTCATGAACTGATATATATATTATGACTATTAAGGTAAATACATTGTTTGTTCTCTATTAAAATCTTTCATTTGCTAACTATGGCTATCAGTAGTTAGTGCCTTCCGTAGTTTGAATCTTTTATTTAGCTGGCAGTAGTGGTGCTCGCTGTATTGCAGTAGTTCGAGTAATCAAGATTTTTGTGAGGTAAGTGATTTGTGAAAGGTATAGGTTAATGTTAGTCAGGGCCATTCTTTTGTAGGGATTATTGAAAGTCAGATTGCGTTGCGCTAAAACTATTGTGTGTCAGTTTAAGCACGGTCTTGTATAAGTTTTTCTAAGGGGACGTTTCATATGTCGACCCTTAGCCGAGGATACCTCACTGGAATCTTCTGATTTTTTCTTGTAGTTCGTGTAATTAGTGTAGATATTGTCTATTGCTAGCACGTAGTTGTAGAGAGAATCTCCTTTGTAGTTGCAGTCTTTCTTTGCGTGCATGTAGATTTGCACCAAGTATTTCGCAGCTGCGCTTGCAATTAACTAGATATTATTTTCAGTGCTATGTTAATGTGTTCTCTTATTATTGCTCTTCAAATTGTGCTTTTATGTGTTATCGTGTGAAATATTGTGACAATAATGGCGTGTGAAAAACGTAACACTAGGCTCCAAAGTAAACTGAGAAATAATAGTGACGACGAGCGTCGCTTATCAGCACCACTGTGTAGTGAATTAACAGACATTCGAAGTAGTAATTTGGTAATTGTGCATAGGGAAATGGAGCGGGCGGCAAATAATGCTGTAGACAATGAAACAAGTAGTGAACAGGGAACAATTATCGATCGATCAGTCGGCAACAGCTCGCCTCAGGAATCCGAAATGACAGAACACTATATTGCAAATACTGTAGACTTAGGTTATGGGTCCTCACCGTTTTCTCAAATGAGTGAAGACACATTTTCTGCCTGTCAAAATGTAAATGTTGCCGGTGACAATGCACTGCCAAAAAGCATAGAAAAACATATTCCAGACACTAATACATTATTATTGCAATTAATGCAACAAATGAAACAAAATCAGAAACAAATGGGACAAAATCTTCAAAAGTTAGACACAATGGAACACAATCAGAGACAAACACAGCAACAGTTGGACACAATGGAACATAATCTTCAAACGTTAGACACAATGGAACAAAATCAGAGACAAACACAACTACAGTTGGACACAATGGAACATAATCTTCGGAAGTTAGACATCACACTTGAACAAACACGTGACGATTTAACTACTGAGTTACATAACATTGAATCGAAATGTCAAAAAATCTGTAATGACGTAAAAACACAAATTTGTGAGCATTTTCAACCTATTTTTGCGCTGCATGAAAACTCATTACAGAATCACGAAGCAGCCATAAAAGAATTGCAAACTGTTGTTCGTGAAAATCACGACACCTTGCAAGCTAAAATGGACTCAGTTGCATCTACAGATTCGGTTACGCAACTTGCAGCATTGGTTAAAATACAATTTAATAGATGTACTAATATAGTTATTTTATGCCTACAGATCCAGTAAATAATAACTTTATGATGTACTTAAAAAAAAAACCAAGTAGCACAAAAAGACATTTCCCTTCACAGAAATTGCATACAGAATTGTCTTTTCAAGTACATGGTAATAATTTTTTACAATTAATTTTTATGGTGCACCACTTTAATTGCATAGACATTAAGATGTGAATAGACATTGTCCTTATCTGCATTGTTGTCTTTAGTGTAACATTTTTTTTGATTGAGCTTTGTCATGTTTAGGTATAAGTTATAGCATTTGCTGCGGCTGTTTGCCATTCATAGTGCTACTGAATGTCACTTTGTATTACTAGGTTAAGCCAATTTTATTACTGATTTATTTTTCTTGTTTGCTGCGCATTGCCTTATATTAGTTGTAATATTGCTGCCTTTTTTTGCCAATTTCCATTTTTTAACATTGCTGTTTGTGTAAATTGTTTTGTGCTGCTGCATTGCCTCATCCCTTAGTTAAGCATCTGAGCTCAGTAGATTTAAGTTAGCTCAAGAGGGGGTAGCCTATATAAGAGAATGATTTGCGATATATTGGAAGAAATGCATTGAGAAGTTATACGAAAAAAGTACATAAATCAGGTATAGATAGGACTTTTTGGAAATAATGAAGAACGAAGGGAGATCTTCGAGAAGTGAAGAAAGTTTTGTTTGCAAAATACTGCAGTAAAACAAACCCTGTCCTTTCCTTTTGTGTTATCCCACTATGTGTTTGTGTACCCTTGTGTATTTGTTTCCTTCCTGTCTCTGTGTGCTGTTTCATAGAATTTTTTCTCTTCTAATACTAAGCTACAGTCCCTATGATGAGGAATACTGTTATCCTCAAATATAATTTGCGTTAATAACATGTTATTTACTTCGTAAAGATGTTTACACATTATTTATTCTGTTTTGTTCTAATGCTCATGTGTGAGGTTGATGTTTCAAAAGTTACTCTGATCTTTTATATATGTACTTATGTCGTAATTTTTGTAACACTGATGTACTTGCTATTTCGATTCTTTTGTAAAGCCTGTACTACTGCAAATGTTATCTGTATTGTTACGTTCTTTAAAGATGTATTTTGTACCTTTGTTATTGCATTCTTATCTTATAAAATTGTAACTGACACCAGTTCATCAAATTAAGTAACTTTTACATTTCACTGCACACGTTTCTGTTGGTCATAGTATATGCACAGTATGTGAGAAGTAGGGATTGATAGTGATTGCAAGTGTATTGATAATTCAGCAAGGGACTGGTTAACAGCATTGCTGGTTCTAAGGACAATTCCAAAAACTTTGTACGTGCATAAGTGGTGGTTGATGGACTTGCTATATTCTCCGCAAGACTCTTCGATGATGATTATGCGCCTGCACAGTCGCAACAGATGGCTGCTGGCAGTCTGTACAAGGTTTACAGTGGGTCAGCACCTTTGATGACCCACCAATACCATTAATTATGCAGTTGGTCTGCACCTTTGATGACCCACCAATACCATTATTTCTGCAGTGGGTGTGCACCTTTGATGAGCAACCAATACCATTATTTCTACAAGGACTGCAGCGGGTCTACACCTGTGATGACCCACCACAACCATACTCTCTACCAGGACTAGAGTGGGTCTACTGTGTGACGACCTACCTACCAATATTCTTCAACTTTGACTAACTGCTGTGGGTTTGCTCTGGTGTGGCCCATTACCTGTCTGCATGTCAAGAGTCAGCACTGTCTTTCCGTTGGAAGGACAACGCTACTTCTTCAAAAGTGCATGGAAATCCACTACTTCCGTGTGCATTTTCTTTTACTACTCAGACTTTGAGAAAAACACTGCAATTTTACTTTGATGAATGATCATGATTGTCTTTATGGACTGTGAGAAAATTTTAACTTTTGACCAACATTGTATCAATAAGTGTGTGCATTTCATTTCTTTGTTATTATAATTATGAAAAAAATTTTCAAATCTGTATTGGCCACTGCCCAAAACAACTTGTAAATTTTTTTGTGGGGAGCATGGGGCTATGTAAGTAGGCTGTTTAGGTATTTTTATTGGTAACGCCGCCGCCACGTAGTGCTCTGTATGAAAATCACTGGCTGTGCTGTGTGCAGTCAGTGGCTGGTTGGCATTGTTGTAATACACGCCATTGTAGTGTTGGGCAGTTGGCTGTTAGCGGCACGTAGCGTTGCGCAGTTGGAGGTGAGCCCCCAGCAGTGGTGGATGTGGAGAGAGAGAGAGATGGCGGAGTTTTGAAATTTGTAAGAAGGTCATGAACTGATATATATATTATGACTATTAAGGTAAATACATTGTTTGTTCTCTATTAAAATCTTTCATTTGCTAACTATGGCTATCAGTAGTTAGTGCCTTCCGTAGTTTGTATCTTTTATTTAGCTGGCAGTAGTGGTGCTCGCTGTATTGCAGTAGTTCGAGTAACGAAGATTTTTGTGAGGTAAGTGATTTGTGAAAGGTATAGGTTAATGTTAACCAGGGCCATTCTTTTGTAAGGATTATTGAAAGTCAGATTGCGTTGCGCTAAAACTATTGTGTGTCAGTTTAAGCACGGTCTTGTATAAGTTTTTCTAAGGGGACGTTTCAACATCACAGCCCAGCATCCTGTGATCCACTTATTAGATGACTAACATGTTGACGGAGGTGACAGTAGAACTTTTGGTCTGGTCACCACGTTGGTGCGGGCGTGGAGGGGCCCCATCTCTCATCATATGAGTGGAGGCCGCGCTGTGACGGCGTAGCGGCTCGTGGAGTGGAGGACACTGGACTCGGGAGGCTGTGGTCGGTGGCAGGCGACAACCGCTTGGGACACTCTGATAGCGCAGCGCTTTCTGGCTGCGGGTGGCGTTGCTGCTGGTTTGGTTGCTCGAGGAATTACTCGTGTTGGAGCTCGCGGCCGGGCGGTTGGTTAAATACACACACGGCGGAGCATAGACGAACTGTTTCAAGGCGGCACGTGACAAGCGTGCTAAACAGGTCCCGAATTGTGGCGCCGGCTGAAGTGATGCTGGTGCCGCTATGAGGAGCGGTGCTTTCTCCGTACGTCTTCTGGTATATATGACTCCGTTCACCGGCCGAGGACAAGGAGCCTCGCGTTTGTTTTTCGGCAGCCGAGCTGTATCGAGACAGTCGTCATAAGGCCGCTTGTGGTGCGATACAGCCGAATTATTCCAGAGTACCGCACTGGGATGCCGCAGAAACCATTCACTCTATTGATCACGACGTCGATCTCTCATACTGCAGTAGCCTCCTTTACAAGCCTGTCACAAAACCACGTGGTCTGTTTCAAAAGTTTCATGTAGCCATAAAAGTTCTGCAATCGCAGATTTTGTAGGTTTCTTAAACTCTGTGTGTCTCCTGCCCTACTTGCAGTTTTCTTCGACTGTCCACACAGTTTGCCCGATGTGTGCCCTAGCGCATTTGCGTGAAATGTGGTAGACATCCTGTTTATGGAGTCCCAAGTCATCTTTCACTACACTTAATATTGTACTCGTGACTCTGAGGTGAACGCAAAACCTATTTCATTATACGTTGAGATAGGATACTGCCGATATTGTCCGACACACTATCAGCATACGGCTGACAAGCCACTGTCTTATCCTCCTCTTCGAGTTCCGTTTGATCCTCCTGTGCCTTCTGCATGAAAGAACGTCGGATTTCTCTTCCTCCGTATCCACACTTCTTGCATTTGTCCCCAAGGGTTTGAGCTTTCATGGTTGGCTTTCAGTGTCCGATATTGCACGACCCCAGTAGACCATGTAGGTAGCACGCCGTCACATTGTAAGGATAATGGCAGCTTAGGTATGGCGATACAAATCATTGGAGTGACTTTAAAATGTGGCTTTAAAATATGCCTGAGAGTGCTGTTCGCCTTGCGCTTGACAACGATATTCCAACTACGGAGTTCACCATTCCACATCACTTCCAAAGTGAAAGGGATCCCAGGGTGCTGAGGGTTCAAATGGTGGAGAAACTCCTTAAGCCATTCGCCACCATATGACCACACCGCGATTGGGTTATGACCATATCTGAAAAAGCACGTGGACGTCGGTGCAGCTGCTCCTGTAGCTACGTCTTCGGAAGTGTCCATAAATGAGATTTTCATAACCGTTGGCGTAGTGCACTTCTTGGCCACGCTATCCAGTTTTCCATAGTAGTAGCCAATGAAGAGGAAAAATGTAGACGTGATGACAAATTCGGAGGTATTGGTCATTGTGGGGTTGAATTTCTCCATGATTAGCCTGAGAGAATAAACAAACAGCTCATTGGTAACGAGGGATTTTATATACACTGGAGCATGCCGAGACAAATCTTCAATAGATTTGATTTCTTGAGCAAGTCGAGTGGATATTACCATAGGTAAAGAATATTAGTTCAGTTTTTGTAAAACATTTAGTAGAGAATACGTAGATTTGGATGAAATCCATGTTCATATCACACTGAGCAGTGTCGCAGAACACAATTAGTGTTAATTACTTTGAACAGCGAGTAATGACAGTGAAATATTGTAGTACAATTAAACTGTGAACTTTAGGGCATAGTTCTGACTAATGACACTAGATCGCTGCTGAATATGAACTAGTATAATGCTGCTATCGGACGGGCTATCGAACAATGTGGGCAGCACTGCTACGGTCGTACACAGATTTCCAGCAGCAGCAGAGTACCGAATCTTTGGAGGGTGTGTCTTCGTCGACGTCCTCACTCGCGGCTCCCGGCTGCAGTGACTGTCTATAGCTTGTGGTTCTCTGGATGACACCAAGATGGAGATTACATCACATCTCATCGTACGCTCCTGATCACTAAGGATTAATACATTCAGCTATTGATGAAATGTGTAGGATTACTGATGTGTTACTGGCATTTAGTGACGTACGGGTTAATATTGCCATTAGGTGTTTGGCCAGCTGTTACATTGGTGCATCACGTTGTCTACAACAGGCCATAGAGAAGGGCAGTGTTTGTAAATCTGTAGCGATGTAGTAGTCCGTAGTTTTAGGTTTTTGACGATTTCGTTCGGCAAGGACCGGCACACAAGCTGTTTCCGCTTCTGCTATGTTCGTCTTCTATAGAACGGCCCTTTTGAGTACTCGTGAAATATTTCCTGACATATCTCTTCTGCTTCGTCTTTTGGGTGGGTGGAAAGTACTTTTTCTAACTGATGAAATCTGCAGCCCATGTATAGCAGTCAGAGTTGTCGTGAAATTCAGTCCCATTTCCAGAGCCGATTCCCCACGTCGTTGACCTCGTCTCCCTTTCATTGATTCTGTTGGGTCTCGCCCATTCGTCTGGTATAGCGTGCCTAAGGTATGCAGCGTTCTCAGAATGCCATACAACAATTCCAGCAAATAACATTTGTAGTTTTATTTCTATAAATCAAATTGACAATACTTATGTTGTATTTAGTAAGTCGTCGCTAACGAAAGGCGACATGTAGCCAAGTCAGAGATCATGCAAGTTTGTCATACGTCACTAATACTGCTCTGCGAATCCTGTCCTAATGTCCGTGTACGGAGATCTGAGCGCTATTGTCCGGCCGACGTTGACAGGAGCGGCGCTTAAATCACTTGGTCCACAGGTCACACTTGGCATGGTGCGCTCCTTGTTAGTGGGCTACTGGCTGACGTTTCCCCACCGTCTTCTCTGGTCTTCCGTTCATCCTTTTAGTTCCGGCGCTTGTGGTTATGCCTGAACAGATTCTGGAATTAGAAGCGGTTTGTTGCAATTTCCTCAACATTCGTTGTTGCTTTCATTGATGCTGAAGAAAATTTCTGGCGCCCAACATTGATGATCAGTTTCAGTCTGTCAGTCAGACTCAATAAAACTACATTCATGAACCCAGCGTGGCGTGACCTGATTCGTGTACCATACCGATAAATTAATTCAGTTTTATACATTTCCAGTACTCATTGTGGCAGACCTCATTTGCATATCAATTCCAATTCACAACAATTTTGTCGCCAAGCTTGTGAATTGTTGCACTTCAGTTACTGAGCTAGTTTTATTATAATATTTATTTTAATGTTAAAGTACGAAGAACAATTGTAGACAGAAAATTAGGAATAACGAAGAATATTATGAGACAGACAATATTGTAAAATATATAAACGTCCTACACCTTAATGTAAAAGGCTGATTGGGGCGAGAAACGTACAAATCAAGTTCGTTCAATTTATTTTGAGTATTAAAGCTTAATTTAACAAGACCAAACAATCACAGCAAACCTTAAGACGCTTAACGTTGGTTCTCAAAAGAAAAGATGTTCTTTTAGTTTCACGAAATGTCAATAAATTAACAACTGTCTTGTGATCTAAATCGTTGCGCTTGCTGAATTCGCAAAACACTCAACCTTAAAAGTCTTTTTTACAATTCAAACTCTCCCTCACATATTAAATACCAATACATACCATAAGGTTACATTTATGCTTTATAAAACTGAATGCCCAAATGAAAATATTCTAATAGCTTTTACAAAAAAAGCAAAAATGAATTCGACAAATACTCTGTTAACTAACAATAGTCCGTAACTGGATGAAAAAAACATACAATCTAAAATTTTTCTTTAAACTGAAAAATATTTGAAGACCCGAAACAATAGATAGGTTAACCAGTTATTCTTCTGTCAGTTACCAGGTAGCATTTCCTGCCTCATTTAAAATAAGGCAGAACTTCTATTTCAAATTGAGAAATTCATCAACCCTTTACAAATATCGATAACATAGTGCAGTTATAAAACAACTGGGCATCATACTTGGTCCATTGCTAACTCCGTTTCTCTGTTGCCAAGTCTGGTAGGGGTTGATTGAAGGGGGGGGGGGGGGAGGCGGAGGTGCAGCCTTCACCCTTCACGCAGCTGCTGCTCGTATATCAGCTCGGCATTTCGCGTTCCTTGGGTACGCATTCAAGCAGGACCTCAGTCCGTTGTAAGGTTTCTTGGAACGCAGCTGTGTTAATAATAGCCATGGGTTCCACACATAGCGGCGCGGACTGAAGCTGTTTTGCAGCAACTTTCACTAACCGTAAACAGAGAACTCACGGGGCGACCGTTCCAATCTTTGCTTTACTACACACGTGACAGATACGACGTTCAAGTCCACAAACATCGTCAGTAAACAACTGCCACAATTGGCCGTCCTGAAACAACTCGTTGTCCATTGGCCAAACCCACGCTGTCTCCGGCCTCACTCCGACCAGGCAACATCGTAGTGAAAACCTTCAAACAAAAAAATAGTGCCACAATTGGCACCTTAGTACTTCTCCACTCTCAACAATATCTATCTTTGCATTTTTAGTTTACTTCAGATTAGTGGCCTGTAATATATTCTCCAATTGGTTGCTTTCACGAACTTTGGACTTCATTATCTCATTAAGTCTCTAATTTACTGCACTTCACTAGTACTGATACATAACTATTGTCTCTAACTTGAACAGAATTAATTGTATGATTAACATTGCCTTCGAAGAACAGGCTTCTCTCTGTCGTTGTCTCTATGGTAATTATTTAGATTGTGTTGTGAACGTGTGGGTGGATAAAGTAGTATAAGCCTTGAAGAAGTAGGACAAGGCTGGGGATGGAAAGCTACTAATACCACAAAATAAAGTATTCTTGAGCTGCAGGTTATTGTCAAAAACAAACTATTTGCAATGATAGAATATACAATTTAGTAATGGGATCGCTAATAACTAATGAATAAAGCATCAATAGACACAATCCTTGTAATGGATATAAGAGGATGATTTAAAAACATAATAGAGATCGTCCCACTTTGACGGGCCAAAATAAATGTGTCCAATTAAGTTAAAGCACTAAGCAGTAACAGTAAATTTATTATCTGTCATATGCCGTTGCTCGTTAACAATTACAGGTAAATAACTTCAGCCTATAGTTATAAATATTTGGAAATATTTAAGAACAAGGACGTGACAAAATTGCCTAACCCGGATTCAGACTTTCGATAAGAGTTTTGCTAGGCAACGTTCGACTGTGGACTTGAATCATATGCTTGATGTATTATTTCCCTCTGTTGTTTTGTTGATTGCAGGAAACCTGAGCTTGGCGAGACCTTCTACTTCCATATTGGCCAGTGTCGGTATCGTGTGGCTGAAAGGGAAGATTGACTCCTCTCTGCAGCAAGCCCATCTGCGAGTCTGAGAATAGAGTCCTAAATTGGACAACCTCTCTTCCATATTGACCAGCGCATGTATCGAGTGCTTGCACTTTGTAGAGGGTAGCAAGCTCATCTTCTACTCTAAGGATAAATTCCCGACGTCAGATCTCCTTGGAGGTAGGTAACTTAAAAATTGTGATCGTTGATCATGGCAAGGTCAAGAATACAGTAAAAGACACGCATAGGCCGTCGGTAGGTGCCAGCTTGGACACCGTAATGCCTAGCTATTTGGTCAACTATATCAAAAACGGTCAAATGTGTGTGAATGCCGAAGGGAGCAAACTGCTGAGGTCATAGGTCCCTAGACTTACACACCACCTGAAATAACTTATACTAAGAACACACACACACACACACACACACGTCCAAGAGATGACTCGAACCTCCGGCAGGAGGGACTGGTGAACTACATCGACTATATCGTTAGTTTCGTTATAAAACTTCTCAGTTTCTTGAAGTTTCTTCTCTGACATCCAGCATGCATGTTACTCAGGATACGGATAAACTTTTCTTTTTCTCTTTGTAAGATGTGAGACTATTGTCGCCTGACTGGTAAGTGTGTTGCGTACTTCGCCCTGCAGGAAGGACCTGCTTGAGTAATCTCTGAAGAGCGCCAGCTAAACTTGTTCCTTTTTGTTTCAGCTCATCTGTCAATTTCACTGAGGTGAAGAAGCTGTCAGTTGTGACATTCTGCAAGGGCGACGCGCCCGACATCTTCTGTCGTGTAAGAGAACTGTTAGCAGTGACCCAGACACCGTTGTAGAAGGGGATGGGGGGATTCCCCACTGTGTAATATGTTATTCTGTAGCTTCGCAGTTTTACTCCGTAGGTCTGCACGTCGCCAGCCCACAGAAAACGGCTAGCCGCGCTGATGTAAAGTATCATCCGACCATCGAATACTTTGTATTTCTCTTTCATTATGGCCCAAAGTATCATAATATACTCTAACACCTCGTGAATAACGTTGAGGCATTCCCAGAAACTATTTAGTGTCTGAAAGACGGCATTACTGATAGCAAACTGCGTTAAAATGGGTATGGGTCAAAAAGACTCACATGGTACTACTGGTATAAGAGGTAAATTTTTCGTACTTCTAGGTGAGATAGAGGGATGCCAGGTTAGCCGAGTACGCTAAGCGCTGCTTTCTGGACTCGGGTAGTTGCGCCAGCCCTGGATCGAATGCGCCCAGCGGATTAACGACGAGGACCGGTGTACCAGCCAGTCTGGATGTGGTTTTTAGGCGGTTTTACACATCCCCCTAGGTGAATACTGGGCTGATTCCCACGTCTTGCCTCACTTCCACTGCTCGCAGTCATCTCAACACTTTCGCACTGTTCCGTGGATTACACCAGTCGCAGACAGTTGGGGTACACAAATTCCTTCCCGGGAGGGGGAGGGTGGGGTACGGGGTGGCGGCAGGAAGGGCATCCGACCACCCCTTCAACTAATTCAACTAACATTGCCACATGTTATTAACCATGCCGACCCTGCGTATTTGCGGGACAAAAGGCACAATCAAAAAAAAAAAAAAGAAAAGAAAAGAAAAGAAAGAAAGGTTAGGTAGGGGGATGAAATTTTGGTGAGTTGTAGAACTCCATTAATTATGAAAAGTCTCAGGAGAGTTTGGTCCTGCGAAGATTACGGAGGGGGCTACGCCTCGAAAAATCTTTGTGGCAAAAAATTACCACACTGTACTTCTAGTGTTAAAGACGAATGATACTTGACTACCAAGGAGAAGTCAAATTAACTTAATGTAATTAAATTCTGCATACAAATGTCGTTAAGAAACACGTTATTTCGGCTGTAAAGACAAGTTTACTGGCCGACCTAACGCGAAGTGAATTTCACTACAAGGAAGTTTAATAACATTTAACAAAGTAAGAGGATAACTAAATCATTCGTTCTGGGGAGATACGGGATCAGACTACGTGACTCTCATCCTGCTGACAAAGTCTGTTGTGAGCGTATACCATACGCAACACAAGAGATATCGACACTGCTGAAACATTTCTTTATCGATGAGGACCTGTGGCACACATTTCTTCCTGTCTCTGTTGCGGCAGTTTTCACTATATGTCAAAATATGGGAATGTGACCATATAAGAAATGTGTAAGTAATTTTTCCAGGCTTTTAAATCTGTTGTTACAGATGAATGTGGAAACTGATTATGGTAAAAGAACTGAATATCATATGCTTTGTAGATAAGAAGTTCATTTAGTATTTTTATGCACCTTTATTTCTTCAGGCTTAACAGAGAACTGTAGAAATAATCCTAAGAGAAAGCTATTAATATTATGACCGATAGTTAAAGTCTGGCACCTATCAATGTTTCGCCAATTATACCGCAGAATTCAAGGCCTTTCCGGATTTGGAATTCGATTTGAGTATATTTGGATTGAATGCCATCAAAATACGGCGATTTAGCTTCGATGTTGTCGAAGCTATGTCTCTACAATATAACCGTGAAGCAAACATAATGGTGATAACTAAATGTAGATATAGTAGTGCACACTACATGGACAAACATTTAAAGAAGACGTTATTCACAAGTCTCCAGAACATTTCCTTTACAATTTACGATTTTTGGAAATCATGCGATACCACCTACAAGTTATTGGGAAAGATTCAGATATTTTAATTGAAGGAGTTTCATTCGTGCTATACAAGACTATAGAGATGTCATGTTTGTGAGTAATGCAGTGTCTGTTGTAGTAAGTATCCACAGCAAGAGTAAAGTATCAACACGTGTTGTGATTTGGAGTGTTTCCTTTTACATATTCACCATTTACCTGTAGTTTGAAATAATGAATGGTACGGAAACGGTTGGTAGCCTCGCTGACTAATTGTTTCATACAAAGAATTTCTCAAAATAAATTTTAGTATTTAGTCTAAATTTGCTCGCTTGCTGTAATTACGCCGCCATTAGAGCGAAACTGTACAGTACACCTACAAAATTCTCAGTTGAAGCTCTTCTTCTTCTACGGGAGCATACGCTCGGTAATGCTACGTTCTTAAAGCAACTTCTGACTAACTCTCAACATCTCGAAAGAAATTATACTTCCCATTGCCCTAGAGAGACGTTCTGCACTTCATTTACATTTAAATGGCAGGATGTGCTTTTAATTCATTAAGTAAATGTATACCAAATTTCAACAGTCCAGATGAATTCCCTTCTACTCTAACTCCAGAAGCTCTTGTTTTCGTTCTTATCATTTCCGCGGCTTCCAATCTCGAATAAACTCGCAAAATTAGCATTTTAATGAGCAAAGTGGAGAAGATTTTCAAATTTTCAATGGAAGTTTCTGTCGAGCAGACGCAAGGAAAAGGTCCTTAACGAACGAGCCTGATATCCGATCCTGATTATTTACGTAACATCTCTCTGAGAAGATCAAGCAGACTTTTGCGACGTCATCTTCCTGAAGAGTCAACAACTATTCGATCTATGTCTAACACGTAGCATTTTAGTTGATTTCTGATTTTCTGATGGAAAAGGATTTGGCAAAAACCTAATATTTGCTTTGAAGTAGATGACTTGAAATATTTGTTGCTGGCCCTATAAACGCTCTCCCTTGAAAGTAGGCCACAGAGAACACTAAATCAAACTTTCTATGCTGGCTCGGTTTAAGGTTTTCAGTTATGAAACAAGCATATCTATCTCTGTTTTAGACTATTAGAATTGATTGAACCTTAGGTATGGGTTTGAAGAACACTAAAGATGAACATGTATATTCCAATGATATCATTTGAAGACACCGTTCACTGGAATCAGTCAAAACCTTGCGCTACGTTCGTAAAAGTCGTTTGTGTAACACTAAATGGATATGTCTTGCAACATCATCGATGGTTTCTTGCTAAAGGCACTAGTAATTCAACAGAAACTGATAAAATGGTGGTTTCAGCCAGAACCCACTAGTACGGAAAGAGTTACATTGTGACGTGTTAAATATTTCAAATGGTATGCTTTATCAATAAAAGGGTAAAAGCAATTTTTAGATTTCATGGAAGTATAAATTAGGGTCAGTGTAAAGGTACGTTCACTAGCTAGCACAATTTAAAACACAGGGAACTCCGACCCACAGGTGGCTTCTTACAAATACATTTGTATCAACATTTGGATACCGCTACAAACTTGAGGAATATCATTAAAGGAAACTGTCAATAACGGAGCGGCAGATGTCCAAGGAACTGATGTTTCTTAGTAGGCATTGCTCACTGAGTGTCTTTTGTTAGGATTTTTTAAGATGAATATATATTTTTATTTCTTCGTGTACAGCATAACTCCATGACGACGTTTGAAGCTTTCAGGAATGATGAAGAAGGGTAAATGGATCAATTCAAAGTCGGGAAATGTGTGTTACTCGTCATATACATGGTTATTCTCCGATGATGTTACAAACTTTCAATGATGAAGGAGAAGGGTAAATGCATCAGCTTGTCTTGAGGGACCCTGAGGAAAAGACTGAATCGAAAGTTGTAAGCGAATATCGTTCCGATACCTCTAGAAGTTGCGTAGATGTACGTGTACTGATGTTGTTAATATTGTTAGTTAGGAGACTCTCGTAGGTGTTAGTATGAACCAAAGCAAGAAAAATGTTTCTAGTAAACATGGGCTCTAAAATGCATATCGTCAGCAGCATGAGAACTTGCTCATCTTCGCTACCGTGAAAGACATTCTTCCATCGAACAAGTACTCATAGTTGTTAACGTATTCATTTTAGAGACCATATTTGCTGGATATTTTTGTCTTGTTTTGGTTCATACCACCTCCTCCAAAAATATGGAACGAAAGAGTTTGCAGTAGGTGTCTTTACACGTACAGTGCTCATAGCCCTTAAAGTATGCATTTTAGAGCCCTTAATTAGTAGGTTTCTTTTATGGTTTGGTATGTACCACCACCTCTGAAAGCTGACTACCTTATATTTGAGCAACAGCAATACTTGTACATAGATTTCACTGTCAGAGGTATCAGAACGATTTTCGCTTATAACTTTTGACTTGGTCGTTTGCGAGCGAGGGTCTATTACCTTAAGCAGATACATTTACATAATGAGTATCATGACGAGTACAGGGATTAGCGACTATAATGCAGTTGCTGCTAGGCTGAATACCGTAACGCCTACAACCATCATAAAGAAACGCAAAGTACATCTATTTAAAATATCTTACCAGAATGCTTTTCTTACCTTTTTAAAATATAGTCTCCACTCCTTCCGATCTGAATGGCTGACATCGAAATAAGTGTCCAAGGAATAGGAAAGTCCACTGGACCTGACGGGATACCAATTCGTTTTTACACAGAGTACGCGAAAGAACTCGCCCCCCCCCCCCCCCTTCTAACAGCCGTGAACCGCAAGTTTCTAGAGGAACGGAAGGTTCGGAATGATTGGAAAAGAGCACAGGTAACCCGAGTCTTCAAGAAGGGTCGTCGGGCAGATGCGCAAAACTATAGACCTACATCTGGGACGTCGATCTGTTGTAGAATTTTAGAACATGGTATTTGCTCGAGTATCATGTCGTTTTTGGAAACCCAGAATCTACTCTGTAGGAATCAACATGGATTCCGGAAACAGTGATCGTGTGAGACCCAACTAGCTTTATTTGTTCATGACACCCAGAAAATATTAGATACAGGCTCCCAGGTAGATGCTATTTTCCTAGACTTCCGGAAGGCGTTCGATACAGTTCCGCACTGTCACCTGATAAACAGAGTAAGAGCCTACGGAATATCAGACCAGCTGTGTGGCTGGATTAAATAGTTCTTAGCAAACAGAACACAGCATGTTGTTATCAATGGAGAGACGTCTACAGACGTTAAAGTAACCTCTGGCGTGCCACAGGGGAGTGTTATGGGACCATTGCTTTTCACAATATACATAAATGACCTAGTAGATAGTGTCTGAAGTTCCATGCGGCTTTTCGCGGATGATGCTGTAGTATACAGAGATGTTGCATGCCTTAACATAGACAAATGTAATGTATTGCGAATACGTAGAAAGAAGGATCCTTTATTGTATGATTATATGATTGCGGAACAAACACTGGTAGCAGTTACTTCTGTGAAATATCTGGGAGTATGCGTGCGGAACGATTTGAAGTGGAATGATCATATAAAATTAATTGTTGGTAAGGCGGGTACCAGGTTGAGATTAATTGGGAGAGTCCTTAGAAAATGTAGTCCATCAACAAAGGAGGTGGCTTACAAAACACTCGTTCGACCTATGCTTGAGTATTGCTCATCAGTGTGGGATCCGTACCAGGTCGGGTTGACGGAGGAAATAGAGAAGATCCAAAGAAGAACGGCGCGTTTCGTCACAGGTTATTTGGTAACCGTGATAGCGTTACGGAGATGTTTAGCAAACTCAAGTGGCAGACTCTGCAAGAGAGGCGCTCTGCATCGCGGTGTAGCTTGCTCGCCAGGTTTCGAGAGGGTGCGTTTCTGGATGAGGTATCGAATATATTGCTTCCCACCTACTTATACCTCCCGAGGAGATCACGAATGTATAATTAGAGAGATTCGAGCGCGTACGGAGGCTTTCCGGCAGTCGTTCTTCCCGCGAACCATACGCGACTGGAACAGAAAAGGAAGGTAATGACAGTGGCACGTAAAGTGCCTTCTGCCACACACCGTTGGGTGGCTTGCGGAGTATAAATATAGATGGAGATGTAGAAGATCACGTAAGCATAGTAAAGATGTGGAATAGTTTCAAAGAGATAGTATCGACGGCAATTGGGAGATATATACCACATAAACTAATAAGTGATGGTACTGATACCTCATGGTACACAAAACGGGTCATATCGCTGTTGCAGAAGCAACGAGAAAAAGCTTGCCAAATTTAAATGAACGCAAAATCCCCAAGATTGGAAAAGTTTTGTTGAAGTTCGAAACATAGCGCGTACTTCAATGAGAGATGCTTTTAATAATTTCCACAACGAAACTCTGTCTTGGAAGCTGGCAGAAAACGCAAAGAGATCATGGTCATACGTAAAGCACACCAAGACTCAATCAATACTTTCACTGCGCGATAACAACGGTGAAGTCACTGATGACAGTGCCACTAAAGCATAGTTATTAAACGCGGTTTTCCCAAATTCCGTCACCAAAGAAGACGAAGTAAATATCGGATTTCCAATCGAGAACAACTGCCACAATGAGAAACATATAAGTAGATATAATCGTTGAAGGCAAGCAAAGTCACTTAATAAATACAAGGTCTTTTGTCCAGATTGCGTGCCAGTCAGGTTACTTTCAAAATATGCTGATGCAATAGTTCCATATATAGCAGTTATATACAACCGCTCGCTCACAGAACGTTCCGTACTTAAAGACTGGAAAAATGCTCAGGTCATACCAATACCCATAATGTCAAATAGGGGCAATCCACTGAATACAGGCCCATACAGGCAGATGTCACTAATGTCGATTTGCAGAAGGGTTTCGGAATATGTATTTTGTTTGAACATAATGATTTATCTAGAAGAAAACGATTTATTGACTATTAGTCAGTACGGATTCAGAAAACATCGTTCTTATGAAACACAACTTGCTCTTTATACTCATGAAGTAATGAGTGCTATCGACAGAGGATGTCAGATTGATTCCATATATTCAGATTTCCAGAAGGCTTTCGACACCGTGCATCACAAGCGTCTTCTAACCAAACTGCGTTCCTATGGACATCGCCTCAGTTGTGCGACTGGATTCGTGATTTCCTGTTACAAAGGTCATAGTTCGTAATAATAGACGTAAAGTCATCGAGTAAAACAGAAGCAATATCCGGCGTTTCCCAAGGAAGCGTTATAGGCCCTCTACTGTTCCTGATCTGTGTTAACGACATAGGAGGCACTCTGAGTAGCCCTATCAGATTGTTTACAGATGATGCTGTCATTTACCGCCTTGTAACGTCATCAGATGATCAAAACGAATTGCAAAATGATTTAGATAAGCTATTTGTATGGTGCGAAAAGTGACAGTTGACCCTAATAAAGAAAAGTGCGAAGTTATTCACATCAGTACTAAAGGAAATCAGCTAAATTTCGATTACGCGATAAGTCACACAAATCTTAAGGCTGTAAATTCTAGTAAATATTTGGGGGTTACAATTACAAAGAACCTAAACTGGAACCATAACATAGATAATGTTGCGGGTAGAGCAAAACCAATGACTGCGATTCATCGGCAGAACACTTAAAACGTACAGCAGGTCTACTAAAGAGACTGTTCACACCACTCTTGCCAGCCCTATTCTGGAGTACTGGTGTGCGGTGTGGGATCAGCATCAGGAGGGACTGACGGATAACTTGGGAAAAGTTCAAAGAAGGGCGACTCGTTTTGTGCTACCGCGGAATAGCGGAGATAGTGCTACAGACATGATACGTGAATTGGAGTGGCAATCATCAAAACAAAAGCGTTTTTGATGCAACAGGATATTCACGTGCTTTTTCACACATCAGTTTTCTTCTGTGATTGCGAAAACATTCTGTTGGCACACACCTACTCAGGGAGAAATGATCATCATGATAAAATAAGAGGAATCAGGGGTCGCACAGAAAAAAATAAGTGCTCGTTCTTCAAGCGCGCCGTTCGGGAGTCGAACGGTAGAGAGACAAGTTGAAGGTGGTTCAGTGAACACTCTGCCAGGCTCTTTATTGTGAGTAGCAAAGTAATCACATTGATGTAGATACCCTTCTTCGTTATCCGTGAAAGCTTCTAACAGATAGAATCACCTTTTGTGTCCATAAAGTACTAATACTTCATTGTGTGAAAGGTTGCACGGTTGTTTTCGATACTGTGCCTTGTGTTTCCATTTTGTACGAGGTGATTTGCCAAGGTGGATTTACTTCCTACGCTCTTTCCTTTCTATTTCTGTGTTTTCCCTACACCACATTTTAAAATTCCTCAACTTAATTCCCGTTGCAGAACCAGCACTCTCCGAAAACGGAGAAATTAATAAATGCCAGAGAAACGCTCAACAACTTCAGTGGTAGATGTGACAAGGAAAACGTTTTGCATCACAGAGGGCCTTTATTTCAAAGTTCCCATGGCCCATTTACCGAAAATAAGTTGAGAAAGATCACTTCTTCCAACATACGGCTTGGGTAATGATTATGACGGAAAAATTTATAAACATAGGACCACACAGTTTTCTTTCTCACATACGCTTCTGGAATGAATAGGGAAACCGAAAGTGAGACTGGTAGACTGCACTGGTACCACCTTCCAAAGATATAGTCTTCGGTTAGTACCCACTTTCACAAAATAACTTGTAATGACTCCTTAATTTCATAATGTTATTACCTTCTTGTCACCAACCGAAAGCATCGTATAATACCAGAATGCAGCCGTACAGTGCAAAGAGCCAGTCCTCCTCCGGCTTCGTAATCATGTTTCCTTCCAAATTGTGGTCTGCAGTTCCACTTTTGCGAAGCAAGAGCAATAAAAGTTGTCCTGGACATAAAATGTGTTTTAAAACGGGTGGACTGTAACTGCGGATTTTTGTAGAAACAACGGAAAGTGTGGTTAACCAATTACAGTCCCTCTGTTAAAATCTCTGGCTCCGTTAACAAATAAATTAACTTTCATTTACGGGTATCGTGTCATTCATCCAATTAATTCCACTAGCTCAGCCCTTTGGACGTAAAATGATGCATATGGCAGTATGCTTTACTGAAATGTCATCAAAGTAGCAACAGAAGCACCCCAATCACTGTTTTTGTAGCTATGAATGTTATTGACATCATATATGGTCACCAGAATTGAATCTTTCGTCCTCTAAACCGTGACCGAAATCTTTCATAATCAGACAAATCTCCTCAAACTGTCTGTCGGTCTTGTAAAAATTAATTCACGAAGTCTTTTGAAAGTAAATAAAAATGTTCGATTATACCTGTTGACTGCTTCGAATCTCCATATTACTTCTCTTTATAAGCATCTCCAATCACTGCTAGACGTAGGTCAAAGTTTTTTTTACAGAGTTCAGCTTTTAATGATATGCTTATTAGCTCAATTACAACAGTATTAACAACGTTTTTAAAAACCATTTTCATTCCTAATTAGAGAAATAGGTCGACAATAGGGAACTCGCTAGCCGCCGGTCGGACTACAATATCGCTCAGCTACCACTGACGCAGCGATCCCCGTAGCCGGCTGCAACACCTTATCGGCTCTCAAGGTGGATATGAAAGACATAAAGCACATACACATAATCAGTGCAACAATTGCAGTAAAATTAAAAATGTAATTACACAAACATATGTCAATACTTACCTGGCGTCCTCCAGCGGAAATTTTATACTTAATGCCCCATGACTGTTTCATTAGTAAACATTACAATATGTAGATGAAGACCTCAACCGCTTTCCTTTATCAAAGTCGCTAACATTCGCTGATGTCATAACACCCTCCTAGGGTGTAAGCCGTTCAGACTACATCGATATTAGTGATATAAACCTCTACTAAGGACAACACATTTTGGTTCAAATGCTGTGGTCGCTGTCAGAAATAATGATTTATAAACAAATAGTCTCGGCATGGCATAGCCCTGCGTGTCATAGGCTCGTTGTAAGAGATGCTCTTTGTAAACAATGCGGCTGAATGGAATGCACAGTTGGTATTACGTACTTTCTGATTCAGTACTCGCCCTTTGGAAGAAATGAAACGGTCCAGACAGTCTTGCGCGCCTATAAAATGACAGTCCCCGCCAATCACTTACTGTAGTTCAAGGCAAATTATAGAAAGACAGTATGTTTGTCCCCAAATGAATTGGGGTGTTAGACCCTTTCCAAAAACCACCATACATTGTAAATTGCATTGAAAGCAAAAATAAAATGAAGGAAGCTACGGCATCCCGATTGGCTGGCATAACAATCATCGTGAGAGCTGGTGGGGAGACGACACTCCCCTCGCAATACTTTTCGCAAATGCTCGTGGATGACGGACGGAGCAAAGACTTATCTCTGATTATTTTGGACATGCGTAGGGACTTCGGAAAGCAAGTTACACATGTCTTGCCACGCTAAGACTGTAGTCGTACTCCAAACTTGAAGTACGTGCAGCAGTGCGATTTGTATAGGCACAACGCCTAAAGTGCACACAGGTTCACGGTGAAATTCTGCCGGTACATAACCCAAATCTAGAGTTTCGTCCAGTTGTAGTGAAACGATGTAAAATATTTGACGAATAGCGCACAGCTGCGGCTGATTCTGAACTGTGAGGAAGCTCACTGACATCGGCCACAGACGATTATGTGCATGAAATGGAGGAATGTATCTGTAGCCAACACGGGGGAAAGTATTTCCAGTGATTAGGATTCTCACGCAATTGTTTTCGGATGACTAAGTGACTAGGAAGTAGATTTCTGTCATCGATAAACTGACCGACTGGTAGAAGTTTGAAACGTCCCCTTAGAAAAATTATACAAGACTCTGCTTAAACTGACACACAATATTTTTAGCGCAACGCAATCTGACTTTCAAAAATCCCTACAGAGGAATGGCCCTGACTAACATTAACCTATACTTTTCACAAATCACTTACCTCACAAAAATCTTCGTTACTCGAACTACTGCAATACAGCGAGCGCCACTACTACCAGCTAAATAAAAGATTCAAACTACTGAAGACACTAACTACTGATAGTTATAGTTAGCAAATGAGAGATTTTGACAGAGAACAATATATATATATATATATATATATATATATATATATATATATATATATATATCCCCACATCTACCACTGCTGGCGGCTCACCTCCAACTGCGCAACACTACGCGCTGTTAACATCTAACTGCTCACTACAATAGAGAATTTTTCAACAATGCAAACCAGACACAGACTGCACACACAGAACAGCCAGTGATTTTCATACCGAGCGCTACTTGGCGTTACCAATAAAAAAACCTAGATAGCCTACTTACAAGTTTCCAACCTTTGTTTACATAGATTTCCTGACTATGTTCTACAGTTGTTGGATTGGGTTTGGTTGATTTGTGGTCATCGGTTTCATCGGATTAAGGAAGGAAGTCAGCCGTGCCCTTTCAACGGAATCATTCCGGCATTTGCTTGAAGCGATTTAGGGATATCACGGAAAACCTAGATCAGGATGACCGGACGCGGAATTGAACCGTCGTCCTCCCGAATGCGAGTATAGTGTGCTAATCAGTGCGCCATCTCGCTCGGTGTAAAATAGTGTCATGTATCTGTGGAACTTTGTAGTACCACATTCAATAAAATTTACTCATCCCGCCGTAATATGGTGTAAACCTACTTTTTGAAGTCTTCTCGCAGTTCACAACGTTTGGTGCGAATTGTGATTCGCTTACTTTAGTACTGTACATACAGTAAATACAAGGTGACAGTTATTAAAGTATATGGAAACAAGCGTAAATTAGTTACAAACAAAGTCGTGCTTACGATTTATTCTACGCTGAAGTGTCAGAACATGGCAGAATGGCTGTTTTCAGCTCAGCAGTGGTTTTGGGGTTATTGCTTCACACCTTATCTTTAGTACATCTACACCCATGCCCTTGTATAGACCCTGTACATACTCCTTCCACCTTTCTGCTTTCCCTTCTTTGCTTAGAACTGGATTTCCATCTGAGCTCTTGATGTTCATATAAGTGGTTCTCTTATCTCCAAAGGTCTCTTTAATTTTCCTGTAGGCAGTATCTATCTTACCCCTAGTGAGATAAGCCTCTACATCCTGACATTTGTCCTCTAGCCACCCCTGCTTAGCCATTTTGCACTTCCTATCGATCTCATTTTTGAGACGTTTGTATTCATTTTTGCCTGCTTCATTTACTGCATTTTTATATTTTCTCCTTTCATCAATCTAATTTAATATTTCTTCTGTTACCCAAGGATTTCTACTAGCCCTCGTCTTCTTACCTACTTCATTCTCTGCTGCCTTCACTACTGGAATGTAGTCGAATTAAGTCGGGTGATGCTGAGGGAATTAGATTAGGAATTGAGGCACTTAAAGTAGTAAAGGAGTTTTGCTATTTGCGGAGCAAAATAACTGATAATGGTCGATGTAGAGAGGATATAAAATGTAGACTGGCAATGGCAAGGAAAGCGTTTCAGAAGAAGAGAAATTTGTTAACATCGAGTATAGATTTGAGTGTCAGGAAGTCATTTCTGAAGGTATTTATATGGAGTGTAGCCATGTATGGAACTGAAACATGGACGATAAATAGTTTGGACAAGAAGAGAATAGAAGCTTTCGAAATCTGGTGCTACAGAAGAATGCTGAAGATTAGATGAGTAGATAACATAACTAATGAGGAAGTATTGAATACGATTGGGGAGAAGAGAAGTTTCTGGCACAACTTGACCAGAGCAAAGGATCGGTTGGTAGGATATGTTCTGACGCATCAAGGGATCACCAATTTAGTATTGGAGGGCAGCGTAGAGGGTAAAAATCATAGAGGGAGACCAAGAGATGAATACACTAAGCAGATTCACAAGGATGTAGGTTGCAGTAGGTACTGGGAGATGAAGAAGCTTGCACAGGATAGAGTAGCATGGAGAGCTGCATCAAAGCAGTCTCAGGACTGAAGACCACAACAACAACATCCCTACCCATAAAAAGGAGACGCATGTGTTCAGATACGGATAATATGGAGGCCAATCGAGGCTCATGCACGTGGCCTCTAGGTACCCCAGAGCCAGTACACGGTCGCCAAAGTGCTCCTCCAGGACTTCAAACAGTCTCCTGCTTCGATGGGGTGGATCTCCGTCTTGAGTGAACCACAAATTGTCGAAATGAGGGCACTTTGGGTAAAGGGATGAAAGTACCGTTCGGTAGTCACCGTGTCATTAAGGAATTTCGCTCCGATTATTCCGTCATTGGACATTGCACACCATCCAGTCAACCGCTGAGGGTGAAGAGAACTCTCGATGGCTAAAGGCGGATTCTAAGTTCTCCAAATGCTCCAGTTTTGCTTATTGAGAACCCATCCAAACGAAAGCGGGCTTCGTCACTAAACCAAACCATAAACTCCCATCATACCACGCGGCCAACCGTGCAGTTTGAACGTCCTAAGTCAAACCATTCATAAATTATGGCGAATTTATTTCATACAACTAAATAAGTGTCGCCCTGTAGTTTGTGCATTACCCTCCAGCCTCTAGAAAAATGAATTAGGGAAGAATAGCATTGACTGAAGGACCCAATATCCTTAATATTCATAAATAATAAAGTGAAAAAGAACCAGTTCATGATCAGGAGGGCATGTAAATATAGTCCGTTAATTGCATGAAACACAAAACACATCACTTATTTTCATCCTAATAGTATTCAACGATTAAAAAAGTACACAAGAAAATATTACAAAGTAAAATTAAGGAGTAACAAAAGAAGAAACATTTCCTTTTTACTCAAATTGGAAAAAAATATGTCATTCGCATGAAGCCAAAGAATATTCGTACCCAAGAATGCTCTCAAATAGAATTGGGTTTCATAGGAAACAAGCAAATGACACGCTACTGCTGTCAAGAGGAGTGTGAAAGACATATCGGAAATTCTAAATTGCTTGAAAATTCTGTATCATAAAGCTACAGCTACGTAGAACATGAACAGGTTAAATTATGAACTACCTGGACGTACATATTACAAGACACAACAGTATATACACACACAAAACTTATACGAGAGGTGTAGTGAACGACACCACGATCATATCACCCAAAAACTCGTAATAAAGTCACATGCAGGTTAATGCTGGCCAGGGGAAAAATTAGAATTGGGAAATTAATTGTAGAGAAACAGATTGAGTTTGCCAATTTACAGGGTGGTCCATTGATAGTGGCCGGGCCAAATATCTTACAAAATAAGCACCAAACGAAAAAACTACAAAGAACGAAACTCGTCTAGCTTGAAGGGGGAAACCAGATGGCGCTATGGTTGGCCCTCTAGATGGCGCTGCCATAGTTCAAACGGATATCAGCTGCGCTTTTTAAATAGGAACCCCCATTTTTATTGCATTAGTGTAGTATGTAAAGAAATATGAATGGACCACTTTTTTCCCTTTGTGATAGATGGCGCTGTAATAGTCACAAACTTATAAGTACGTAGCATCACGTAACATTCCGCCAGTGCGGACGGTATTTGCTTCGTGATACATTACTCGTGTTGAAATGGACCGTTTACCAATTGCGGAAAAGGTAGATATCGTGTTGATGTATGGCTATTGTAATCAAAATGCCCAACGGGCGTGTGCTACGTATGCTGCTCGGTATCCTGGTCGACATCATCCAAATGTCTTGACCGCTAGCCGGATAGTTACGTTATTTACGGAAACAGGAAGCGTTCAGCCACAAGTGAAACGTCAACCACTATCTGCAACAAATGATAATGCCCAAGTAGGTGTTTTAGCTGCCGTCGCGGCTAATCCCCACATAAGTAGCAGACAAATTGTGTGAGAATCGAGAATCTCAAAAACGTCGGTGTTGAGAATGCTACATCTACATCGACTGCACTGGTACCATATTTCTATGCACCAGAAATTGCATGGCGACGACTTTGAACGCAGTGTACAGTTCTGCCACTGGGCACAAGAGAAATTACGGGTCGATGACAGATTTTTTGCACGCGTTCTATTTAGCGACGAAGCATCATTCACCAGCAGCGGTAACGTAAACCGGCATAATATGCACTATTGGGCAACGAAAGATCCACGATGGCTGCGATAAGTTGAACATCAGCGACCTTGGCGGTTTAATGTATGGTGCGGCATTATGGGAGGAAGCGTAATTGGCCCCCATTTTATGGATGACAACCTAAATGGTACAATGTATGCTGATTTCCTACGTAATGTTCTACCTATGTTACTACAAGACGTTTCACTGCATGATAGAGTGGCGATATACTTCCAGCATGATGGACGTTCGGCACATAGCTCGCGTTCGGTTGAAGCGGTATTGAATAGCAAATTTCATTACAGGTGGATTGGTTGTCGAAGCCCGCATGTTCACCGGATCTGACGTCCCCGGATTTCTTTCTGTGGGGGAAATTGAAGGATATTTGCTATCGTGATCCACCGACAACGCCTGACCAAAGCATGTGCGAACATTACGGAAGGCGAACTACTAGCTGTTGAGAGGAATGTCATTACACGTATTGCCAAATGCATTGAGGTTGACGGTCATCATTTTGTGCATTTATTGCTTTAATGTGGTATTTACAGGTAATCACACTGTAACAGCATGCGTTCTCAGAAATGATAAGTTCACAAAGGTACATGTATCACAATGGAACAACCGAAATAAAATGTTCAAAAGTACCTACGTTCTGTATTTTAATTTTAAAAAATGTCTACCTGTTACCAACTGGTAGTCTAAAATTGTGAGCCATATGTTTGTGGCTATTACAGCGACATCTATCACAAGGGGAAAAAAACGGTACATCTAAAACATTCATATTTCTTTACGTACTAAACGAATATGTAATAAAAAATGGGGGTTCCTATTTTTAAAAAACGCAGTTGATATCCATTTGACCTATGGCAGCGCGATCTAGCGGGCCAACCATAGCGCCATCTGGTTTCCCCCTTCAAGCTAGACAAGTTTCGTTCTTTGTAGTTTTTTCGTTTGATGCTTATTTCATGAGATATTCGGCCCGCTCACGATCAGTGGTCCACCCTGTATACATCGCTTCCATGGTTGACTCAGTACTTGGAAAAGCAAAGAAGGAACTATATGCAAACCACATTACACAAGCAGAATATAAACACAAATGTATATCTAGCATACTATACTGCCTGAAAATAAATTATTACATGTGGAAAGACAACGTCGACTTCGGACCGATGCTGTATAGGTAACGTGGGTGGTAGTAGATGTACTGATAACGGTTTATACGTCGTCCATCAATAGATAACGCAGTGGCATGCTACCAGAGCGCCATTTAAAAGGGAATGTTTACAGCCAGAATGTTAAGTGTGGTGAAGCAGTGTGAAGCAAGCAGGCAACCATGCCACGGAGACGCACTCGTGGTTCCTACAGCCAACTAGGCGAGTTTGAAAGGGGTGAAATAGTGCCTTCCAAATGGCGAATATTACTTTAAGAGAAACGAGACACAAACTGGACGTGCTGCGTCCTTTATGCAACGATGCTGTTATCAGTGGTCTCACGAGCATTCTCATACCCACAGACTAGGTTCTGGACTCCCAAGCAGCACGGACACACGCCGGGATCGAGGCAGCAGTGGCAGATCGTACAGCTCTCACAATACAGTAGGAGGACCTGGAACCCAAAGGTGTCAACACGAACTTAAGAACCATCACTATCGCAGCGTGTCAGCAATCGTTGCTTAATATACTAAAAAACTTAACAGCACCTAGTGTTAAGTGTTAACTCAGATTTCGGCGTAGATAACTACACCTTCGTCAGAACAACAATAAAACCCACAAGTGCCTAAAAAGACCTTTGTCAGTGCTTAGAAGAACACCATAGCTATAGATTTAAAAAAAAAATAAGAAAAGGGAACACAAACAGTACATATGTACAAAGTCAAAACCACTGCTTATCTTAATGGTGTACGCTCCACCTCACACCGGCCTGTGTTTGATGGGCCATGACCCGCCATAAACTGCATCTACTAATGGTTGCTCACTTACAAGCCTCTCCCGCTATCTAGGTAGCTTCATATATAAGTTTCTTTACTAGCATAAGTAACCTTGTGCTGTTACTTTTGGGTTTCTTCACCTGTTTAGCTCCTCTATTGTTCTATCCATTTCATTTTCTGATATACAGGGTGTTTCAAAAATGACCGGTATATTTGAAACGGCAATACAAACTTAACGAGCAGCGATAGAAATACACCGTTTGTTGCAATATGCTTGGGACAACAGTACATTTTCAGGCAGACAAACTTTCGAAATTACAGTAGTTACAATTGTCAACAACAGATGGCGCTGCGGTCTGGGAAACTCTATAGTACGATATTTTCCACGTATCCACCATGGGTAGCACTAATATGGCGTAGTCTCTGAATGAAATTACCCGAAATCTTTGACAACGTGTCTAGCGGAATGGCTTCACATGCAGATGAGATGTACTGCTTCAGCTGTTCAATTGTTTCTGGATTCTGGCGGCACACCTGGTCTTTCAATTGTCCCCACAGAAAGAAGTCACAGGGGTTCATGTCTGGCGAATAGGGAGGCCAATCCACGCCGCCTCCTGTATGTTTCGGATAGCCCAAAGCAATCACACGATCATCGAAATATTCATTCAGGAAATTAAAGAGTCGGCCATGCGATGTGGCCGGGCACCATCTTGCATAAACCACGAGGTGTTCGCAGTGTCGTCTAAGGCAGTTTGTACCGCCACAAATTCACGAAGAATGTCCAGATAGTGTGATGCAGCAATCGTTTTGGATCTGAAAAGTGGGCCAATCATTCCTTTGGAAGAAATGGTGGCCAAGACCAGTACTTTTTGAGGATGCAGGGACGATGGGACTGCAACATGGGGCTTTTCGGTTCCCCATATGCGCCAGTTCTGTTTATTGACGAAGGCGTCCAGGTAAAAATAAGCTTCGTCAGTAAACCAAATGCTGCCCACATTCATATCGCCGTCATCAATCCTGTGCACTATATCGTTAGCGAATGTATCTCGTGCAGCAATGGTAACGGCGCTGAGGGGTTGCCGCGTTTGAATTTTGTATGGATAGAGGTGTAAACTCTGGCGCATGAGACGATAAGTGGACGTTGGCGTCATTTGGACTACAGCTGCAACACGGCGAACGGAAACACGAGGCCGCTGTTGGATCACCTGCTGCACTAGCTGCGCGTTGCACTCTGTGGTTGCCGTACGCGGTCGCCCTACCTTTCCAGCACTTTCATCCGTCACGTTCCCAGTCAGTTGAAATTTTTCAAACAGATCATTTATTGTATCGCTTTTCGGTCCTTGGGTTACATTAAACCTCCGTTGAAAACTTCGTCTTGTTGCAACAACACTGTGTTCTAGGTTGTGGAATTCCAACACCAGAAAAATCCGCTATTCTAGGGAATAAACCATGTTGTCCACAGCACACTTGTACGTTGTGAACAGCACACGCTTACAGCAGAAAGACGACGTACTGAATGGCGCACCCACAGACTGCGTTGTCTTCTATATCTTTCACATCACTTGCAGCGCCATCTGTTGTTGAAAATTGTAACTACTGTAATTTCGAAAGTTTGTCCGCCTGAAAATGTACTGTTGTCCCAAGCATATTGAAACAAACGGTGTATTTCTATCGCTGCTCGTTTAGTTTTTATTGCCGTTTCAAATATACCGGTCATTTTTGAAACACCCTGTACGTTGATCTACAGTTGGGAATATATGGGCTATTTAGCCACGACCCATCTATAAACTTTCTCGTACTCGCATGCGCACGTGCATTCAAGTAACTTCCCTTGTCTTGCGCATATGCCATTCAACGGCGGTATTCCATAATGTTACCGCCATTCGATTGTGCAGTTCCCGCACTAATCGAAACGCTACGGTTTCAGGTGCGAGCCAGCCAGGCAGCCAGCCAGCAGCAGCAGCAGCAGCAGTCCCGTCCAGCATTGCGGTCCAGCCTGTAGCAGCCAGCCACCCCTCCAACAGCAGCGGTCCAGCCAGCCAGCCAGCCAGGCAGCCAGCCCGACCTCCAGCAGCAGCAGCAGCAGCAGCAGCAGCCCCGGCCCGGTCCGCGGCAGCGGCGCCAGCTGCCGCATTCCTGCCAGTCGGCGTCAGCTTCAGCTTCCGCGCCAGCAGCGTGGGACTCTGGTCGTCGTCTTCGTCTTCGTCTTCGTCCGTCTTCGTCTGTTCCCAGTTTTCTTCTTCTTCTTCCCCTATCCATTTTGTCATGTGTACTTTTCTATATCCTTGTCATCATGTCAGCTCCCTTCACCACTACGACCACAACTACCACAGCCATAGTCTACACGCCCCCCTCTGCCGCCACAACCACCATTACATGGTGTGCCAAGTCACACCCCCCTCTTTCCATCCCTCGTCTTCTCATTCTCCCTTCGCCTTCGCTCTTTGTCGCCCCCTCTCCAGCTTCTTCCTCCCACTCCTCTCCCTCTGATCGTTTCCCCCCACTCCCCCAGCCAGTTACTGCAGCTCCAGCTTGGGTGGTGGCCCGTCGGGCCAATGCCCACGCCCAACTCTCCCCATCGCCTTCGCCGTCACCGCCACCGCCGTCGCGTTCACCGTCACCATCTCCGGCGCCGTCTGCTGCGTCCACGCCGGGGCTTGCCCGTTCCCGCCACCTCCCTATAGCTCCCATCCCTGATGTCACCACCCACCCTTCTGCCGCCGTTAAACGCCCTAGTGGCACCGCCACCTCCTCTGCTCCCAAAAAGGCCCCGCCCCATCCTCCTTCCCCCAAGATGCCAAAGATGTCTCCCCACCTGCCCCTGATCCCTCCCCTTCCTCCTCCTCCCCCCTTCTTTATACAAACACCTCCTCTCTCGTCCAGATCCTTCCCTTCTCGAGGCCCAGAATCTCTCCCTCCTCCTCTGTCAACACGTCCCTGGTGGGCCCGTCTCTCTCCTCACTCGCAGGTGGGATTCCGTTCTCATCTCCTTCCCCCAGCCCTACCCTCCATACTGACATCCTCTCCCGACTCCCCATCACACGTTTTGGCCCCAACGCTTCCCTCACCCCTACTCCTTCTCCATCTCCAACCTGCCAACCCCAGCCTCCCGTGTCGCCCGCCGACCCTCACCAATGTGATCACTTGGCTCAGTCCAACGATCACGGAGGAGGAGGTGTTGGCGGAGCTCAAGGCGCATCCCACACTGGAGGTGCCAGTGGTCCGCCACGTTTTCAACTCGTCTGGCCCCACCAGCCTTATGCGGGTTTTCTCCGAGGACGCCCCCTCCATTGACCGTCTATTGAATGATGGTGCCCTCCTCTTCCACCAGCGCTATAAGGTCGACCCCTCCCGTTCTCCTCCTCAGTCCCTGTGCTGCCAGAGGTGTCTGCGCTATAATGCACACCCAACAGCTGAGTGCCACGAGGCCCCCACCTGCCCACATTGTAAGCAAAGGCACTTCCTCCAGCAGTGCCCTAACCTACAATTCCCTCCCTCCTGCAATACCTGCAATCTCTGCCATCTACCTACTCCCAAAAGTGTAAAGCCCGACCCCCTCCGACCACTCCTGAACTCACTGTACCTGTCCATCCTCTAGATGCTCCCACCCCTCCTGGCAATTCCCTTCGTGCCTCCCCCCCCCCACTGAGGACATTATCAGGTTCCTCACCATTGTCTTACAAAACGTCCACCCTTTCCAGCGCCCTCACACCCTACAACAGGTCACCCTCGCCGCCCGTTCCATTTTCCACTTGAAAATGTATGCCACCTACTCCAATAACCAGGCCCATTTCACCTTCTCCCATCTTGACACCCTTGTCTAAATCCCTGTCATGGTGCAACAACACCGTATCCTTTTCAACAACATCCGCCCCCTTCCCGCCAACAAGAACCTCTTCCTGCACACCCTTGCTACCCACCGTGTGGATGCCTTCCTCCTCAATGAAACTTTCCTCCAACCCCACCACACCGTCCACACGTCACCCTACCTCCTTCACCGCTCCGATAATTCCCTCCCGATTGCGCGTGGCGGAGTTGCCATTGGTCACCACTGTCAGATCCCAGTATGGCTCCAACCTCTCCTTCCCGACCCCACCGAACACCTGATCCTTAGTCTCTTCTTCCCTGGCCTTACCGTCACCTGCGCCACCATCTATATACGCCCTAATGTCACTATTCCCTTCGACTTCCTCTCCCACATTGACCGTACCTTCTCCTCCTACGTGATCGCCGCCGACCTCAACATCCATAGTCGTTCCACCGCCCAGTTATGGCGGTGGCATCGATTCCTCTCCTCCCTTCAAGGGGACCTCATCCCCATCCCCCAGCACACCCGTCCCGAATCCAACTCCACTCCCAATGTTATCCTTTCCTCCCCTAACCTCCTTGGCCGCATAACGGTGGATGTCCTGGAGCCTATTGGTAGCGACCATCTCCCTGTCCTCCTCACCGTTTCCGACGGTCGTCGCCCCCCCTGACCCTCGTAATGACCCATCCCCAAAGTATATCCATGACTATTCCCGTGCCAACTGGAATGCCTACCGGGATACCCTCTCCACCCAAGTCGATAGCCTCCCCTTCACCTACCGCCACCCTGACGATGTAACCCATGCCGCCTCCTTTCTCCAGCAGACCTTGTCTGAGGCCGTGGAGGCCCACGTCCCTACTGTCGCCATCCACCCCCACCGTCCTACCTTACCCCCACAAACCGTCCTCCTCCTCCGTGAATCCCGTCGTCTCTACGGTGCCTTCCTCCACACACATGACCCGGACACACTACGACGCCACCAGCAACTCCAGCGACACATTCGTAATTTGCTTGCGGAAAGAAACTCCCGGCAATCCAAGCCAAGGCACTCTCCCGTCTCCATCTCCTCAAGCTCCTTTCTGGTCGTATGTGGGGTCTGGACCCCTCCACCATACTCCACACCTATAAGTCCCTCATCCGCCCTATCGTTTGTTATGCCCATCCGGCCTGGATCTGCACCCTCACTACCTTTTACAAAGCCCTCCAAATCCTTGAACGCCATGCTCTCCGCCTCGCCTATCGCATCCGTCTCCCCTCCCCCACGCGGCTCCTGTACGATCTCATTCCATTCCCCCACCTCCTCCTTTTTCTTGAGAGGATACGGATCCAGTACACCTCACGCAAACTCGATCCTCCTCACCCGCTTGTCTCGCCCATCCTCTCCGCGCCTGTATTCCTACGTACCCTCTCCCAATGTGGCTTCCGCCAGCTCCCCTCCCTGATGATGTCCTCCTTCCCTCCATATACCCCTTCTACCAACTTTGATCCTCCTTCCCTCTTCCTGTCTCTGTTCCTTTGGGCATCCTCCGTCCCTCATCCCTTTCTCCCCACTCCTCCCCGGGCTTCCCCTCCCCTGTCCCTCTACTCCTCCTCCCATCTCCTCAGCCATTGGCGTCTTTGTTCTCCCCTCTCCACCCCCCCCCCCCACGCCCTTCTTCCCCTCTTGGCAGGTCCCCGGACTCGCACACGCTACGTGGACTTTGGCGCGCCGGAGATCTTCGCCATCAGTGTCTCGTGTGTGCCGTCGTGTTTAGTGTTCAGTGTTCACCGTCACACTCCATCGTTCACCTTTGCCATCGCTGTCTTCCGTGTCTGTGCGTCGTGTCAACAGTTTCAAGTGTGGACTATCGTCGAGTGTTTGCCTTTCTGTGTCAACTGTTCTCTTGCCCACCGTTCTGTAACCTATGTGTAATCTTTCTGTTTTTTCTCCATGCTGAAGAGCAGCATAGAACGCTACTGACAGCCTGCCTGTTGTACAGGTTTTAAAACTACAATAAAGACAAAAAATGCACATATGCTTAGATAGCGGGTCAGGTTTGTAAGTGAGCGACCGTTTGTAGATGCAGTTTATGGCGGGTCATGGCCCATCGAACATAGGCCGGTGTGAGGTGGAGCGTACACCATTAAGATAAGTAGTGGTTTTGACTTGGTACATATGTAGTGTTTGTGTTTCCTTTTCTTTTTCTTTGATAAATGTATAGCTATGGTGTTCTTTTAATCATTGACAAAGGTCGTTTTAGGCACTTGTGGGTTTTATTGTTGTTCTAAAGAGAGTGTAGTTATCTACGCCTGGGTTAACACTTAACACTAGGTGCTTTTTTCGCAATCGAGGCGGGTTTTTAGTTTTTTAATAAATCAACACGAACTGTTGCGAACCGGTTATTAGCAGTGCGACTACGGACACGCGCACTTCTAGGCCATCTTCCACTCACGCCAACCATCGACGTGACGTCACAGGATGGTATATGGCGTTGTGATCTTCAGCGATGAAAGCAGATTCTGTCCACACGCAAGTGATGTATGTTCGTGCGTACAAGGTATACCGGGTGAGCGTTGTCTCGTAGAGCGCATTCGTCCAAGACACGCTGGCTGCACCCCAGGCGTGGTGATCTGGGCTACGCTAAACTACAGCTTTGTTCACCTTTAGCGATTCTGGAGGGGATGCCAATCAGCGCTTGGTAGGTGCAGAATGCTGTTAGAACCGTTCTTGTCCGTTCTTGCAAACAGAAACTTGACGTGTTGCTCCAACAGGATAGTGTTCACTCACACACTGCCCGTGAAACTCGACGTGCTCTGTAAGACGTGCAGCGACTTCCCTGACCAACACGATCTCTGGAATTGCCTTCAATCGAGCACGTCGTGGACGTGACAGGACGAGAAGGTTCTCTTGCGACTCGTCAAACAACAGGACTACGTTAACAGGTCGAGGAAGTGAGGCGTACCGTATCCCAGAAGGTGTTTGGCGATGCCAGTCAGCGCCTTCATTGCTGCCAGAGGAGGCTGCGTAATGTGGGTGTTTCAGCAGGGTCGATACCTGGTACTACAGAAACGCTTGTGTTGTCGATCTGAAAATATAATCATTTCATGTACTCCGTATGCACTTCACGCGACAGGAGAACTTGAGCGATTTCGAAACTACTGCGGTTTGTCCGGCAGTTTGTATATTGGAAATATATTGTCTAATAAACTACAATAGAAACTAATATACGAAGTGTTATTATGACCCACTCTGGGATCTATATGTATCACCAATTCTAGAATCTATATGTCACGAACGTAGCATTTTATTCCTAGAACAAACAAGGCGAGACTTCCACATGAAATATACAGAGAACGTTTGAGCCTAGACAAACAACTGACACACGTAAGCAACAAGCACACATCCGCAATACATGGCACTCCTTTCACTGAAATAACACATTTCATATTCATTTCGCAGTGGTAATGTTTCACATTCTTGAGCAAAAAATCCAGATTCAAATTAACTTTCTGCTGCACGTAAACTGTTCGTTTCTTGATCGGTAAGTATGCACACCTTACAGAAATACTTTTCATTGCAATAATACTGATTTCCAGTCCCACTTGATATTAATTATCTTGCAATGCTTTATAACCATTTGTACTGAAAATTTCCTCAACTAACTTCAAGATGATTTCAAATTAGAGATAAATTTCAAATAGGATCAAAATTAAGTGCCCTATAACACCACTTGTGAAGCAAGTGATTTTCACTAACCAGAATTATGTTCCTTAGCATTAAAACTTTGACATTTTCGAAGTAAAAGCAAATTAAAGCTTTTCATTTATGATAGGACCGTGCTTGGTACTATGAAAAGAACAACTTCAAAGGTCAAACACAAATTTTACAACACTTGTGTTATTATTGCAAAAACACACACAAGCTTACTGGTCCACACTGGTATACATACCTGATTTCAAAAGTAGTTGAAGCAGTGGAGCAATAGCTGTAGCAACCACGTGGCGGCTTCTTGTCTCTTCTCTAGCAGGTTAATGCTCTATTTCATTTCTTCTTACCGGCGACTTGATCATTTTTAGAGCAATTCCAAACACAAGAGCACATTTTACAGTCGGAACCACATCCACGGCCACTTCATCATGAATTTGGTTTCAGAACGCTTCACATGGCACCTGCGCTGTTGACTAAGCGACTGCTTGCCACTGACTGCCTAACGTGCTCTCTCTCTCTTGGCGCCCAGATTGACCGTGCCATGCCCCTTCCATAGTGCAGGGGTTCCCTACTCCTTTTAAGTTACATAATATCGTTTCCCTAGGTATGAACCAGTTATTTACATACACTTTTATTTTTAACAAACAAACAAACAGATATATTTAATGAAATTTTCATTTAATTTAAACACACTGTTAAGTTAAACAAAAATGTACATCATAAATTTCCATTTCCCTCCATCAATTTAAAGAACTTAACACGTAAAGAATAAACACCTCAATCTGCACATAATTAGTATGTACCGGTTATATATAATCGATAATGGTGTTACACACTGACAACAACTTTTCGGCTGCTGGCACTCTCCCACGTCCCCATAACCTATGGGAGCTGCAGGCCTTTTCGGGTTACGTTCCACCCACTCTAAGAGCTACGGAAGAACAGCATTCAGTTCCGATGGTTGGTTGCATGGGAGCATCCTTTCACACAGCTGAAGGACCTCTAACGCTTGCTGCTCTGCCTTACACTATTTTCTCCTTCACCTCCCCTTGTTTCATCTGGTGATGTAACCCTCTATGGCAGTGGTCCAGTGCCTGTGGCACCATATCCATCGTAGTACGTACTGAATAATTAATTGCCTTTGCATAAAAAAGACCCAGCATCCCTCCCTAACTCGACTGCTCCCGCCGACCCAGATTTCTTTCCAAGATTCGCGCCCAGCGTCGCGTGCTGGCGGCTTACCTGCTGTTCCTCCGCCTGCCCCCGAAATCAGTTCGTTGTCTGGTATCTCATTCCTTTTGTTGACCATTCTAATACCCGGGTCGCATGTTTTGCCAAGTATGTACCCGCTGTCACCATTTATCAGCGGCTCCCTTACTCGAACCTCAGTACATTCCTTAATGACATACTTGTGTGTCAGAACATGTCTTGCCGGATAAGGCTCCACGAAAAGGATATAATGCAACTGACGCGTCCTTCTGAGAATCCTCTTCTGGTTGCGCTGGTTGCACAGAGCGTGTAGGACGACGGGCTCTCCGATTTTGCGACTGATTCTAGCCTTTCTTCCGGAGAACCACCCGCAGATGTTCTCTGTCTTAGCTTCTTAATAACCTTTTCTGGTAAGCCGGATTCCTTAAGAATCACCATAGCCTGCCTCTCCATCCTCTTGGTAGGGTAAGTGTCGATCTTTCGGTGTGCACTGTCTTCTAGGAGGCACCGCATTTTCTCGACATAATTTTGCGGAGATGAGACCACATTCGCGTTGCCCTAGCCATCTGGTAAGATCAGATGTCAGTATCGTCTCTTACTTTCCTAATATCTGTCCCCTCCCTGTTGGCAGCGTTTGGTTTCAGAGGTTTTGTTTGCGTGAGAGCACGACATATCTCGAGATGTATCAAGGGAAGTCATGCTGCTACCTGTTGAACCAACTGAGGATATCCGCAACAGGTATAGATTTAGGAGTGGGTGGAGTATTCAGTTCTTTCTTAAGAATTGAAACCGCATCTTCATCCTTGCCCGCGAGATTGTGATGATCTTGCAGGGAGCTTCATGAGATTTCCTCTCAGATAAACTATCGAATTTTGATGTTTGACGTCCGGCGGTCTATCTTTGCACGGAGTCAGCTGTGGCCGTGTGAGACCATAAATCCAGGTCCCATGTTCAAAAACTGAACTGGCTTTCCAGTTCCATATGTGTTTTTAAAGTTCCTTTTTGTCGATTCCTGGCGCTATTCTTGATTCTTCAGGCTTACACTGAGTCAATATGACGCATTACTTCGGCGAAATTGGGTACTAAACGCTCTTCATGGCCTCTCATAAGAAATAAAGATGCACTTTCAACAAGTGGCTCCTCCGTTGGAGCAGCTTGTTAGGTCTTTTCATACTGCGATACATCTCGTCTTCGTAGACGTATATCATGTGATTCTTCAGCTCCTCCCGGCGGTCACCGTGTCGACTTAGTTCAGCTGTTAACTGCCGGGTGTTGGTGTCCAACAGGCTGACGACTACGTTGCCATCAACAAGTACGCTGATGAATTGGCTGATTGGGCGGCGAGGGGGGGATTTGGCGCTGATGGGATTCCTTTACATCCCACTGTCAACATCACTGGTACTCTGACATACTCTCTCGCTAAGTACCTAAAGCAATTGCTTTGCAATTGCGTGGGGAAGTGCTCACATCAGATTCGCAACTCTGTGGATTTTTTTATGCGCCTGAACAGTTTCGTTGTAACGTATTGAGAGATTCAAAGCAGAGACGACCAATCATTTTAGGCAAGTATTGACGTCGCCCTATTTTCTTTTCGACGGCAGATACTGCGGGCAGAAGGAAGGAGTAGCCACGGTGATTCCACTTACACCAGTGTCGCTGATAAGCACATTGCATATCTCGAGGAGGATGCCATGGAATCAGCACAATTATAAGCTGCCTCTTCCTTCTCCTTTCGTAGATGGCACTTTGGTTGGTTGTTCGGAGAAGAAGACCAGACAGCGTGGTCATCGGTCTCATCGGATTAGGGTAGGAAGTCGGCCGTGCCCTTTCAGAGGAACCATCCCGGCATTTGCCTGGAATGATTTAGGGAAATCACGGAAAACCTAAACCAGGATGGCCGGACGCGGGATTGAACCGTCGTCCTCCCGAATGCGAGTCCAGTGTCTAACCACTGAGACACCTCGCTCGGTGGCACTTTGGTCATATAGCCACATGGAAGAGAGAAGCTGAATGTCTCTTTTACCCACCTTAGTTCTATACACCAGAACATCAAATTTACCATGAAAGTCGAGGTGGATGGAGTGCTCCCATTTCTTGATGTCCTGGTTAGAAGAAGAGCGGACGGCACTTTGAGCCAAAGCGTGTACCGGAAGAAACGCATAGCGACCTAACTCTCCAACCACACTGCTGGCACCACAGGGCTCTGTGGAACGGTGTGGACAAAACCTTAGTGCACAGGACTCTCACTCTGTCTGAAAACGAATTTGTCAGCCAACAAGATGAATAGCCCTACGTCCTGCATCCTCTGTATAACAGGTGGGACCAGGAGAGGACGCGGCTATTGCATTCAGTCGTTTTGACCCTGGACTATGAAATTCCTGGGTCTATCAGATATCCTGCCATTGTGGTGGGACTTGCATAAGTCAGGAGGAGCGTACTGTTGTAGATCGTCGCCAAGAACACCAACGCCATATCAGGCTGCTGCAGCCTAACAAGTCGACAGTCGCTGAACATTGCCTGCTGGAGTTGCATGGAATGAACTGTAACCATACAAGGGTCTGACACAAACTATGTCATTATGGTACATTTCGAGATTCGTATAGGGGAACCGCTGCTAAATCGTGATAGCGGGTACGTACTTAGCAAAGTATGGGATGCCACTATTGAATGGTCAAGAAGAGGAATGCGATATCAGACAGTGAACTGACTTCGGGGACAGTCAGAGGAACAGCAGAGATGCCGTCAGTGCCCACACCTGGGCTCAAATACAGAACCGAACACTGGGTCCGCGGGAGCAGTAAGGCTAGGTAAGCTGGCTGCTGGCGGCCGGTGCAGCGGACGATCAGATGGGGAGGGGGAGGAGATAAAATCATGGCGCCGGCCCCCCTCAGTAGTTGACCAGCGCACTTGACGATGGAAATGCGGTCATTTGCCAAAATATTGTGCCTACTGAACACCGACATCCGTCATTTCACCCGACAACTATTTGAACTTAAATTACATTTTCCGTGACTTCTGTGAATAGAAGCGGTGAAAGTCTACTGCGTCTCACATAGAAGGGTAATCTTCTTCCCATATTTTCAGATCACCTATTGTAATCTATCTCTAAGAATAAAGTCATCAACGAAAGATTAAAATTCCGTTTTTCAGAGTCAATATAGGCCCACCTTGCTTTTTCTGTGTACACAGAAGGAACGACCACACTCTCTGTTGATTCCTTCTCTATCTGTAATAGGCGTCTTCTGATTCTTGTTTCTGTATTCACATGGCTCACATGTATGTGAAATTTTCGAACCACATTCAAATTTACGTCACAAGTGGAGCACGACATCTGAATTACCGTCTGATCATTACACTATAACGAGACTTTCTCTTGGTCATGCACACATGGAATACCATCGATTGTAATTATGTTGATCAAAAGTGCTCATATTACCTGCAACAACAAAAACGTACCCTATTCTCGCAAAAAATCCCCTTTTCAGATGTTTGTTTAGATTTCCTAGAAAATTAGTTAGTAGTATAGTTAATAATATGTATCCACGTATAATAAGTATCCACATATATAATACGTGACTTTATGTTGTGAAATGCAGTTTTCAGTTAAGAGTACCGAACAACAATATGTGACTTTACCTCGTAAAGTCACTTCTCAGAGTTTACACAAATTCATTTCCATGGTGCAGGGACGACCTTACGATTCGGAGCGACCTGTACATACGTCCGTTATTCAGGTAGCACCGCCCGAAAGTTATCCAAACAGCGGTGACGAGTGAACCAGGTGACAAAGCTGGATAAGTAACGCAGAATCTGCCACATTAAACTAATCTAGTTTTCTGCAACAATGGCACCTTTAACTCATTGTATATTGTGTTTCTCATGTGGGTACGCTGCGTGTTGATTTATATGGATAAAGGGATCAAAAGACGAGTTTATGTTTCAGTGCTCTGGAGAAAATACGGTTTCAGGTTTATCATAAACAAATGACAAAGCTAAGACAGTATATTGAAATATTGTGTCTGATTTGTGCTCTTGGCACACAATATTAAATCGAATGGAGTCTGAGGCAAACTGGTTACTATGCGATGGAACCTGAGACTTTCAACATTTTTTTCGAGCGACTCTGGAACTCTGGCAACTCCCATTATGCAGGACACTAACACGAAATTATCACTGTTTATGGAGTGATGTTTCACACTCGCTGTAGCTTTATTTCATAATCCGTGCATTCTTAACTTGCACACCAATAACTAACTCGATTTGGTTTTTGCGTCACATTACGAGATCGTACTGCCGTGGATAGGATATGGACCTTGCATTTTATAATTACTCTACTAGTTTAAAGTAAAGGAGCAACTTTCTCAGCTTCAGTATCTACATCAGTATCTATACTCTACGGGCCACATTAAGGTGTATGTCGAAGGATACTACTGATATCAATATCTCTTCTCCTCTCTCCTGTTCCATTCTCGAATAATGTGCGTGAAGAACAACTGTCACTAAATCTTCGTAATGATTTCTAATTTTTGCAAAAAATTCTTTAATATTATTTTTAAAAGAATTATCTTCTTGTATCCTGAAACGTCCGCTTAACAGCAAACCTCTCTCTAGTGCACTAGTCTCTCTAGGAACGTCTACCGTTGGAGTCTACGCGCGTTTCCATATCGATCTCACGTTTGATGAACGATCCTAGTGACGAAACGTACGACTCATCTTTGGATCTTTTTTATCTCCTCCATTATTCACACATGGTGAAGATGTGAGGTGAGAAGTAACACACAAATATCATCGGTGAACAAACTTCTATCGTAGATCGCTTACACTTCCCTTGGATCAGTACAATGAACCTCATTCTGCCGTCTGCTTATTCTGTGACTTCTTTTATATGGTCATTAGACTTTAAGATAGTTTGGACGGTCAATCCTAGCCTTTTTACGGCTGTTATTATTTTCAGTAAATCATCGTCAATACTGTAACAGAAAGGTAATGGTTGCCGTTTACGTACGCGCAATACGTATTTCGAAGTTGGTTCTGAGCACTATGGGACTTAACATCTGAGGTCATCAGTCCCCTAGAAATTAGAACTTCTTATACATAAATAAACTAAAGACATCACACACATCCATGCCCGAGGCAGGATTCGAACCTGCGACCGTAGCGATCCCGCGGTTCCAGACTGAAGCGCCTAGAACCGCTCGGCTACAACGCGCGGCAATGTACTTGTTTGCTTCGGGTCTCCACTGTCGTTCTCTGTACCAGTCAACTTAACTTCCATCATTTCACTAAAGTTTTCTGTCGTTCCAGCTTCCCTTAACACAACGGTAACATACGGCAATACCTCACGAAACGTTTTACCTTTTGTGCAAAAAATAGCTACGTATGTGAAATTTAAAAGTATTTGCAGAAGATAACGAGAAACAGTGTTTTATGTGACACTGTTTTATGTGCACGTTTTCCTCGTTAGGTGTCTATCAACGTTATAAGGCTGGTGGTACTCAGATGCGATGTTCAAACTGCCACGTGATGAATATTGTCGTTGAAATGTAGTCCATTCACATTAAAGCTTAAGAATGTTATCTAACACGCTTAAACAACCTGATGTTTCACAAATAATGGCTGCAGCTTCTGCCAAACGTGCAACAAGTTCTTTTAGAGTGCCTGTCGGTGACTCGTACATCCATCGCTGCATCTCACTCTACCTGTAAGAGTGAAGACGGGAGGACGTGGTAGACAAACTCTAACAGCCCAACAACTGGTGGAAGCATCTATGGTACTAATAGCTATGTGTGGAAGTTAGCTTTACATATGGGAATTTTTTCCTTATACGAAATAAGTATTGCCTATCGGATAGGATATTCCGAATTCATCCACGATAGAGGGGAGGGGCGCTATTCACTTGCAGTAGTTTACTTCTGTTGCTGTAGACAGGTCATGCAGTGTCGATCCGGTGAGTGGACTGTCGATATTATGTCATCATAACTGGATCCTCTGGATACAGCTGGAATGTAAGCCATCTATATCGTTCCACCCTTAACAAAACAATGTGCGGAAGTTACGTGATGCTTCATAAATACAACTTATCATCACCGTGACGCCGTGAAATTTAAACCGTTGCGGGAAAATGTGCCACATACTGTATGCACGCAATAAGCTGATACTTGACGCAGGAGCCACTGGAGGTCAGCGTAATGGAACGTTTTTCATATCATGTCAATCTAAAAAGCACATGTCTGGCAGAAGAAGGTTTCCCTCCATATCATGTGTTCTTCGCACTACGTTGCGTACTTTCCAAAATGTGGTTTATAGTATCCATTGAGCCATATTTTTTCCTGGTTCAGTTAACGTTTCTCCTAAATTTAGGAAGTCCTCAAGTTCTTACTACATATTTCAACCCTCTTATGTCCTCGTTCTCTCTCAAAATATCTGTAAGGTGTGGAAACTACAGAACAAATTTACAGCCATTTTGTAACATACTCGAGGTTCCCGAATGAGTGTTTAGTCACGTTTTACACAATTTGCATTGTGGGAAACCTACTGATTTTTCTCGAGCTGCGTTACAAATGACAACTGTCTATGGGTTACCCACAGAGCAGTGGACTGATGCTTTAGCATCGCTTGTGATGACATTGACGACGGTGGTGCTGTGTGCTGCAATTTACTGTCTTATGTGAAGGCGAATATCAAACTATTGCAGGTATTAAATGGTTCAGATGCACTTGAACCATGCAGAATTTAAGGATGGTGAAGACCGACGTGGAAGAGGCGTCTCTGAATGAGGGTACCCACGTTAAAAAACAGGTTGCTGCATGTTTCCAGCGGCAGCGGGTATATTGGTGGACACACTGTGGGCCAGAGAAATGCTGATAGCATTTCCATTAAGCTCGAGAGCTTGAGAAGTTCTTAGGAGTAGAACAATAACTAGAGAAAGAACTTTCGGATATACATGGAGTTTCGTTGCTCCATCCTTGCACCTGTAGCCTGCTGTGTTTAAGGATATGACGTTTCTGGGAAGTGGCTATTTTAGCGAATCAGACTGAAAAAATGGCTCTGAGCACTATGGGAATAAACTTCTGAGGTCATCGTCCCCTAGAACTTAGAACTACTTAAACCTAACTAACATAAGGAGATCACACACAACCATGCCCGAGGCAGGATTCGAACTTGCGACCGTAGCGGTCGCGTGGTTCCAGATTGTAGCGCCTAGAACCGCTCGGCCACTCCGGCCGGCAGCAGACTGAGTGCTCCTCGTTTTCCCTGCTCCTGTGGTGTCGGTGGGCGCCAGTGACTGAGCCTCTCAACGACTTCCTGTTTCCTGTGCGAACTCAAAAGCCTCAGCTACTCGAAGCACTTTTTGTAAAGAATGATCAGAATGTCGAAAGTGCTGTATGCGCACTTACTCATTGGGAGAATGTCTGACAAGCTGGTCACTGAGTCAGCACATGATTTGCCAGACGTGTCTTCTGAGCACACGACGTCAGGATGATGACTAAGGCCCGGAGATATGGGACCCAGTCCTAACAGGATTCAGAGGGATATTTACATGTTGTTGTTGTTGTGATCTTCAGTCTCCATGCTACTTCATCTCCCAGTACTTACTGCAACCTACATTCTTATGAATCTACTTAGTGTATTCAATTCCTGGTCTCCCTCTACGATGTTTGCCCTCCACGCTGCTCTCCAATGCTAAATTTGTGATTCCTTGATGCCTCAGAACATGTCCTACCAAGCGATCCCTTCTTCTTGTTAAGTTGTGCCACAAACTCCTCTTCTCCCCAATTGTATTCAATATCTCCTCATTAGTTATGTGATGTACCCATCTAATCTTGAGCGTTCTTCTGTAGCACCACATTTTGAAAGCTTCTACTCTCTTCTTGTCCAAACTGTTTATCGTCCCTATTCCACTTCCATACATGGCTACACTCCATACAAATACTTTAAGAAACGACTTCATGGCACTTAAATATATACTCGATGTTAACAAATTTCTCTTCTTCAGAAACGCTTTCCTTGCCACTGAAAAAAATCTAATTCAGCGCTTGCCACTAAGGACAACCGTTTACAAAGTTCAGCAAAAGACAAACTTTCGAGATATTTCGTTGGGGATAACTTATGGACTACCAATGCACTATGCCAACTCACCCCGTTGATATTTATCAATGCCTCTAAGCAGATAATGGTCTGGATTCATCGTAATTTGTTGCTTCTGATTTGTCGGCACATTCGGGTGTTAGGCGCCAAAACGCCGAACTTCTCATATTAATCATTTACATACTGTTCATTGCATTTAATCTATTTTTCTGTAAGACAGTCTATCATTGTTACCCTACGAGCCTTCCGTTTTTGTTTATTAAATTTCACTAGTTTTGAGAAACAAAAGGAAGAATAATCCTTTTCGGTTTGAATCTGTTACCATGTAAACGGCGAAGTTACAGTCGTCGCTGTCAAGAAACGATGGAAACGGCAGAACAGCCAAAGGCATCTCGTTTCCCGCATACAACGCCGCCATTAGCTGCTGTAGTACAGCCAATAGGTGTTGGTGTTTGTCCAGTAACTGGGGGCTAAGCCTTCGTTGTTCCTACTTAGAAGTCACTGCTTCATAAGTTCTGCATTCATGCTGCCTGCCGGCCGCTGTTACCTAGCGGTTATAAGCGCTTCAGTCCGGAACAGCGCTGGTGCTACGGTAGCAGGTTCGAATCCTGCCTCGAGCATGGATGTGTGTGATGTCCTTAGGTTAGTTAGGTTCAAGTAAATCTAAGTTTTTGGGGCTGATGACCTCAGATGTTAAATCGCATAGTGCTGAGAGCCATTTGATCCATGCTGCCTGATTTATGGATGCCCTTTGAGTTCGCCATTATTGTAGTTTGCAATTACGAGCACAATTTATTGAGATGGACGTATCTGCACTCTAAAGGGACACGGCTACTCCACATACCTTAATTACTGATATTGTAAGCATAGGATTGTATCTTTGACTATCGGTAGTCGCCTTTCTGCCGAGGGTTCAGGAACAATTGGGAGTCGTGGCGTAGCTTTCGTGGACCGTGACCGGAGTGTTGTGTTAATGTCATGGTTGCAGTACACATTTTGCAAGTTATGCTGAGGTAATTACAAATGTTTGCCAAACATGTTTGCGATTAATTTCAGTGTTTACGACGCAGTATCAATGTTTATACAAAAGGTGTTGTTTTTCCGGTTTCGTGTGTAGTGTCGGGAGAACAACAATCTATCGCGTCGCGACGGCTACAGACAATTAATGTGGACTGGTATGATCCTAATTGCAGGTTCTAAGTGAAAGAAACACATATGGTTTTGCCTGGCTGAATATCACAACCGCAAGTACTTTCTCACCTGGTCCCGGCGGAGGTTCGAGTCCTCCCTCGCGCATGGGATCGTGTGTTTGTTCTTAGGATAAATTAGGTTAATTAGTGTGTAACCTTAGGGACTGATGACCTTGGCAGTTAAGTCCCATAAGATTTCACACACATTTCAACATTTATGTAACTTTCTCGTTCGTATCTCGTACCCGAAATTTTATGTAGCATCCGCACCGCAAATCGGTCACGCGCTCGCTCGTGTTATGTAAGCTGTTGAGATTTTAGTACTGTTGGAAGGACTGTGCCAATCGTCGACTGATGATACATCCGTTGAACAGTGATTATTTTGTGTTCTATGTGCCGTGTTTTTGTATTGGATGCCATCATTAAGACTGTAACTTTATATGTTAACTGTGAACATTGCAGCCCCACCCTGTGCGAGCGTTTAACAGAATGCAGTGAATTCTACCAAATCAAATTGGTATTGTTGGTGTGAATGGCTCCTCTCCCTGCTAGACAATAGTTCTACATCTACATCTACACCCATACTCCGCAAGCCACCTGACGGTGTGAGGCGGAGGGTACCTTGAGTACCTCTATCGGTTCTCCCTTCTATTCCTGTCTCGTATTGTTCGTGGAAAGAAGGATTGTCGATATGCCTCTGTGTGGACTCTAATCTCTCTGATTTTATCCTCATGGTCTCTTCGCGAGATATACGTAGGAGGGAGCAATATACTGCTTGACTCCTCGGTGAAGGTATGTTCTCGAAACTTCAACAAAAGTTCGTACCGAGCTACTGAGCGTCTCTCCTGTAGAGTCTTTCACTGGAGTTTATCTATCATCTCCGTAACGCTTTCGAGATTACTAAATGATCCTGTAACGAAGCGCGCTTCTCTCCGTTGGTTCTTCTCTATCTCTTCTATCAACCCTATCTGGTACAGATCCCACACTGCTGAGCAGTATTCAAGCAGTGGGCAAACAAGCGTACTGTAACCTACTTCCTTTGTTTTCGGATTGGATTTCCTTAGCATTCTTCCAATGAATCTCAGTCTGGCATCTGCTTTACCGACGATCAGCTTTATATGATCATTCCTTTCTTACTCCTAATGCATACTCCCAGATAATTTATGGAATTAACTGCTTCCAGTTGCTGACCTGCTATATTGTAGCTAAATCACAAGGGTTCTTTCTTTCTATGTATTCGCAGCACATTACACTCGTCTACATTGAGATTCAATTGCCATTTCCTGCACCATGTGTCAATTATCTGCGGATCCTCCTGCATTTGAGTAAAATTTTCAATTTTTACAACCTCTCGATATACCACAGCATCATCCGCAAAAAGCCTCAGTGAACTTCCGATGTCATCGACAAGGTCATTTACGTATATTGTGAATAGCAACTGTCCTACGACATTCCCCTGCGGCACACCTGAAATCAGTCTTACTTCGGAAGACTTCTCTCCGTTGAGAATGAAACGCTGCGTTCTGTTATCTAGGAACTCTTCAAACCAATCACACAATTGGTCTGATAATCCACATGCTCTTACTTTGCTCATTAAACGACTGTGGGGAACGCTATCGAACGCCTTGACGGAAGTCATGAAACACTGCATCTACCTGGGAACCCGTGTCTATGGCCCTCTGGGTCTAGTGGACAAATAGCGCGAGCTGGGTTACACACGATCGTCTTTTTCGAAACCCATTATTACAGGACACATCACAGTGGGTAGAGCAAAGAGCAGGAAATCAACCTCCGCGGGAAGGACCTGGTACTTGGGTTTAGGCAAACGATCGTTAAATATCCAACCCCGTTCCTGTGTCTACGGAGTGTTGTACAGCCTCGAGTGCTAAAGGCTAGCTTTTATTGGTACTGCATATCTACCCTCTTTCCTCTCGGGCGTCTTACAATGTGCCACAGAGAAAATAACGCTCGCTGGGAATAAAGTCCGTACAAGTCCAGGGGTATCGTAAGACAGTGGCGCTGTATACAACGTTCGTGGGGCACGATTCCAGGAGAGAGCGATCCCTCCGGGCTGCGGAGCACAGTTAACCGCAGCTGGCGGTTGCAGGGTCCCGCCTTTGATTGTGCGGAGGCGGAGACCGCCGCTACCAGTAAACGCTCCTTGATCGCGGCGCCATCGGTGCTCAGAGCGACGAGCGACGGTCGATCTCTGACATTTGCAATAATTCGATATCGCTGTCGGAGACAACTGCCGCAACGTGTATTAAACTGTGCCATTCTATTTCTCTGTCACTCCTATACCTAGTTATGTGCTCCTCAAACCTCTATTCATTTGTACCCGTAGGCGTACTAATTCTCCTTCCACCTTGCGTGCCCCTATTTGGCCGCAACCATTAAAGCAGCTCGACCTGCTGCAATGGAAACAAAAGAGTACATGCACACCGAGGCGCAGTGGCTGAAGTAGGGCGTCTCATGTTTCCACAACCCTGGGGAGCTACACGGGACCTGCACCTGACAATAGGTTGCATTTTCAATCCAACATGACTAGTCGGGTAGATGCATGCAGAGATTGTTTCACTACAGCTCATTTGTCATAATTGGGGGGGGGGGGGGGGGGGGGAGCAAATGAACAAATAAAACTTAAAGAAATTAAAACGTATACCACTTGCGAAACATAGCCTGAGTGCAGCAGAGCACAAAAGTTGTCATCTATGATGCAGCTCCAGAAAACTCAGTAGGTGTCTCACAATCGCAATGCAGATTGTGTAAAAAGTGGCTAAATACTCCATAGCCGATTACATGCTTTTCAATCAACCTAAATTCAACAAACAAGCAGTGTACTTTACCGAGACAAAATTCTGTTTGTGATATTCCTGGATGTGGCAGCCAGTATTTTATCTTGTTAGAAACTCGCCTTGATACAGCTTGATACACGTGAAGTAGCATATGGCACAAATGTCGGGTGAGGTACAAGCGACAGATGGTACAGTATGTACCAGTCCCGCGGCAGAGTCCTCCAGTTGTACTGGACTTGCTTCTGATTGATATATGAAGATGGTATCTGTTCTTTCGGATCAGCTTGGCGATCTTGCAGCCCTCGAAAAATGAAATTACAGTGAATCCAGACCATCAGCTACTTACAGGCGTTGATAAATATCAACTGGGACAGCTGAAAATGTGTGCCCCGACCGGAATTTGATTTCGAGATATCATGCTTACATGGCAGACGCTGTATCCAACTGAGCCATCGAGTACACAGAGGTTAGTGCGACTGCAGGGACTCTCTGGCAGGCTCCCCGTGAGGCCGACCCTTCCAACTTACTGTCCACACACTACATTGGTAGTGCCCTGACCACTACACTCATTACTTGCGGCAGTCAACCTACCGATTCCCGTAAGAGTTTGGGCAGTGTGAGTGCATCCGCACTGAAGAAGATCACTGGCCTTATCTGTATGTAGATGGTATCTGATCTTTCGGACGTGACAATCTTCCTATAGATTTATCTTCATATAGATAAGGCTTACCGGCAAATGATCATCTCCAGTGCCGATGCACTCACATTGCCCGAACTCTTACGGGAATCGGCAGATTGACTGCCGCGTGCAACGAGTATAGTGGGAAGAGGCACTACAAATGTAGCGTGTGGACAGTAAGCTGCAAGTGTTGGTCCCGCGGGGAGCATTCCAGAGATAATCGCTGCAGTCACATTGTGTTTTGAGTCCTCTTTGTCTCATCCGAATAGATCGTCTGCCATGTGAGCAGGAGATCCCGTGTTAGAGTTCGGGTCGAGGCACTGATTTTAGCTTTCCCAGTAGATATTTATTAACGCCTGTAACTAGATAATGGTCTCGATTCATCGTAATTTCATTGCTTCTGACTGGTCAGCACATTCGGGTGTTAGGCGCCAATACGCCTAAGTTCTCATATTAATTATTTATACACTGTTCATTGCATTTAATCCAGTTTTCAGTCTAACAATCTCTCGTGGTTATCCGACGAGTATACGGTTTTTGTTTATTGAATTTCACTAGTCTTGAGAAATATAAGAGCACCATACTGCAACCGAGGTGCTTCTGACACCTTCGGGTCGCTTTGGCACTCCTGGGAGACGAGGTACTTCGGCAGCACTAGACAGACTGTTTCGGGCGTCCTAGCGGGATGGACGGGTAACTCCGTTTCGGACATGTTAGACTGTTTCGAGCGTTCTCAAGAGTCGAACGCGTACGACTGTTTCGGGTGTTCTAGAGGGATGGACGCGTAACTCTGTTTCGGAGGAACGGACATGTACTCTGTATCGGAAGTGGATAGGAAAGTTATCGTACAATTTAGAAAGCTATGACAAGTGTTTTAAAATATAGTGTAATGTGTGTGATTATTTAATTAATAAGAAAACAGGATACATAAATGAGAAGTGTCTCATAATAACAGATCTTGCCCTCTGTGGATACGGAGGACATTTCTATAATATTGTCCTCAAGTATATCGCCCTTGTAAAGACCCTCTATATACTCCTTCCACCTTTCTGCTTTCCCTTCATTGCTTAGAAGTGGGTTTCCATCTGAGCTCTTGATGTTCGTACAAGTGGTTCTCTTATCTCCAAAGGTCTCTTTAATTTTCCTGTAGGCAGTATCTATCTTTTCCCTAGTGAGATAATCCTCTACATCCTTACATTTGTCCTCTAGCCCCAGCCCTGCATAGCCATTTTGCACTTTCGGTCGATCTCATTTTCGAGACGTCTGTATTCCTTTTTGCCTGCTTCATTTACAGCATTTTTATATTTTCTCCTTTCATCAATTAAATTGAATATCTCTTCTGTTACCCAAGGATTTCTACTAGCCCTCGTCTTTTACCTACTTGATCCTCTGCTGCCTTTACTACTTCATCCGTCAAAGCTACCCATTCTTCTTCTACTGTATTTCTTTCCCCCATTCCTGTCAATTTCTCCCTTATGCTCTCCCTGAAACTCTGTACAACCTCTGGTTCCTTTAGTTTATCCATGTGCCATCTCCTTAAATTCCCACCTTTTTGCAGTTTCTTCAGTTTTAATCTACCGGTCATAACCAATAGATTATGGTCAGAGTCCACATCTGCCCCTGGAAATGTCTTACAATTTAAAACCTGGTTCCTAAATCTCTGCCTTACCATTATATAATCTATCTGAAATCTGTCAGTATCTCCAGGCTTCTTCCATGTATACAGCCTTCTTTTATGATTCTTGAACCAAGTGTTACCTATGATTAAGTTGTGCTCTGTGCAAAATTCTACCAGGCGGCTTCCTCTTTCATTTCTTTGCCCCAGTCCATATTGACCTACGACGTTTCCTTCTCTCTCTTTTCCTACTGCCGTATTCCAGTCACCCATGACTATTAAATTTTCATCTCCCTTCACTATCTGAATAATTTCTTTTATGTGATCATACATTTCTTCGTCATCTGCAGAGATAGTTAGCATATAAACTTGTACTACTGTAGTAGGTTTGGGCTTCGTATCTATCTTAGCCACAATAATGCGTTCACTATGCTGTTTGTAATAGCTTACCCGCATTCCTATTTTCCTATTCATTTTTAAACCTACTCCTGCATTATCCCTATTTAATTTTGTGTTTATAACCCTGTAGCCACCTGACCAGAAGTCTTGTTCCTCCTGACACCGAACTTCACTAATTCCCACTATATCTAACTTTAACCTATCCATTTCCCTTTTTAAATTTTCTAACCTACCTGCCCGATTAAGTGATCTGACATTCCACTCTCCGATCAGTAGAACGCCAGGTTTCTTTCTCCTGATAACGACATCCTCTTGAGTAGTCCCCGACCAGAGATCCGAATGGGGGACTATTTTACCTCCGGAATATTTTACCCAAGAGGACGCCATCATCATTTAATCATACAGTAAAGCGTCATGCCCTCGGGAAAAATTACGGCCGTAGTTTGCAGGTGTAGAGCAGCTCAGAAGGACTTGCTGTTTCATCAATAGAATATGCATCTTCATAGGAAACAGAAAATTTAGAATAATGTGCACTTCTGTGAAGCACCAACAATCATCGTTTACATTGGAAAACAGAATTTAAGGAACTGTGGATGCAAAGAAAAAATTTTCGCTTCAGACAGATAGCTGTGAAGCAACCAAGGGGAATTCCTATTCCACTAATATGTGTAATCTCAGAAACCAGAAGCAGACTGTAGCACTAATGCACATCAATTACACTGATAAGCAGAATTTAAAAGAAAAAGATCCACAGAAAGAAAGAAAATCAGAACTTTACATATATGTTTGTGAAGCAACCAAAGGTAATTGCTATTGCACTAACACGAGTAATCAGAGTAGGTAGAGACTTTAAAATAGTGTACACACCTGGAAAGCAGACTGACAAGCGGAGGGCACCAATTGTGAAATTCAAATTCGATTCATACTGCGCCTAATAAAAGCTCATGGCCAGAGGTGTAATGTGGCGAAGCACCAAGATGCACTTCTCAGCCGTTGTCGAGAAAATCGATAGTTAAAAGTAACCGTTGCGGTGAAATACTCTCTACGATAATTAATTTTTTGCAGCGTCGTGGCGCAGCGGTAAGCACTCGGGTTCGTAATTCGAAGGGCACCGGATCGAATGTCCCGCCTTGCAACTTTTTTATTATTAGTTATTTGTAATTCATATATAAACTATTAATGAATTGCTTATGCATCTTGGTGAAGGCGGATCGCTCTCCAATTGTACCGCTTCCATTTTTCCGTTTGTTTAACAGGGTGTATCAAAGCTCCCACGTCCACACTATATATATATATATATATATATATATATATATATATATATATATATATATATATTAATTGTCTTCATAATGTTAACCTCGTATAGTTAACGGAAGGCGTAGAAACGATACTCCGAAACGAATACGTATAGCGTAAGTCAAACGTTCGAATTAGAATAGAGACCCCACGAACACAAAGTTGCTTTGGCAGGTATGAAATATAAACTCCGTTACTCGCTCGTTACACCTGAAGGACAGCCACCGCGTAACAGCCTAGTTGCCTGCTGACTTCGAAAGAAGGTAGATGCGGTCCCTATCACTACTTATAACATCGTAGAAAATCAGTGCGGACGTGAGAGGTTTGGTACACCCTGTTAAACAAACGGAAAAATGAAGGCGGTACAATTGGAGAGCGATCCGCCTTCACCAACGTGCATAAGCAATTCATTAATGTTTGAATTACAAAAAACTAATAATAAAAAAAATTGCTTGGTGGGAGATTCGATCCGGCGACCTTCGGATTAGGAAGCCGAGTGCTTACAACTGCACCACGACGCTGCACAAAAGCCTTTCTCGTGGAGAGTGTTTCACTGCAACGGTTTCTTTTAACTGTCGATTTTCTCGACAACGGCTAAGAATTGCATCTTGGTGCTTTGCCACATTACACCTCTGGCCATCAGCTTTTATTATGCGCAGTATCAATCGAATCTGAATTTCACAATTGGCGGCCTCCCCTTGTGAGTGCATTATGAAGCAGTTTTATAAGGAACGAAATCTCCGGCAAGCGAAGGGCCTGAAGCACACAAATTACGCAAATCCAATAATGGCTCAACCTCGGCCAGCCTCCCAGACAACTGCTGGACAAATTCTAAAAGATACACACAGAGTAAAATTAGAGTTAAACAGCAAGTAAATGACAGCCAGTACATGGGCTCCCAAACAGAACACAACCAATGGGGCACCCGACTAGGACCACTTGGGCTGCATCGTCATTATTATCACCTTCCTTTCAATAATAAGGCTTTTACCTGTTCTGAACTCACATACAAAATCATTCCCATCTTTTTTCCCATTCGGCTTATAGCTCAGGATCCTCTGAGGAATTCTGTGACGTGGCGTTCTCATGAGATGTTGTCTCCACCCTTCTTGGTATTTTTTATTTTACTTCATTCATGCTAAGAAAATGTAACTCTGCTCCAATATCTTCGTTTCTAATCACATTTCTTCTTGTGCAGCCCTTGGTCTTTCTTTGGAACCTAATTTTTACTGTTTGAATTTAATATTCTTGTTTTTTTTTTATGATAACCGAGCTTTCGTTTCCGCCATTACTTTCTAAGAGTTTCATGACGGTTTCTTTTTGTACTTTATAACCCGAAGTTCTGCTATTGGCTCCACAGACAGATTGGTATCTGTGTGTTTCAATTTCAGCATCAGGGGCAAAATCATAACTTATAGCACAGCCTAAATTTTAGATTTGAGACGATTGTTTCAAAACTGGATATTATCCTCAGAATACCATTATCTTTCTTTTCTTGATTTTAAAGTTGTAATTCTTGGAAGTTTCGTTCAGCTGGTTTTCCGACCTTTGGAGGTCATCTTCACTCTTTTGAATAATAACGATATCATCACCAAACAAAAGTACATTCTGGTAGTCTTGATTTGTTATCTTGATTCCTTTGTTTATTTTACATTTCCACTCGCGAAGAATTAAGTCAATGTACTTAATCCAGTTGTAACCCAAGCTAGGTATTAATGTTCTGCAGTAAGTCAACTTATTATGTTTCTTTTCACCCAGATATTTTGATTATCAAAGAATTAAGTACTTTTTATACTAGCAGACTTTTCCCCCGAACTAACGGAAGCCATGATATTTGAATCCTATTTTGTGAAGTGTTTTGGCATCATTTTAACTCCGTTTGTCCTAAGACTTGATTAAATGGTGAGTGAAAATTTCAACTATTACAGGAGTTTAGAGTAGTTAATAATTTACTATTTTCTTAACTTATGAAAACTGATAAACTTGACTACATGTAAATTCCCCCTCCCAGTTACAAAAAATGTAAACAACTGCAACACATCCCCCCTCCCCGATAGCATTAAGGCCCCTACCACGGCAAACTGTCTTTCCTGGGAGTTATCGACGTTCTTTTGTAAACAATGTTTGTCACCACTTCTCTGGAAGGGGGAAGGAATGTATAGGATGGCAACCAGTCAAGGATTATTTTAGGACATTGGTTTAAGAAATTTGTTTCAAAGGCGCAGTGGATTCCTTACATGTTTTCTCCCAGAGTAATTCAGGCCATGTCTACGTGACACAAGTATCTTGTCTTTCAAAACCAAGGCAGTTCTGTCCAGTTACAGCTGCTAACGTGAGACGCTCTGAGCCCTGTGCTGAAACTGATAGCGAATTCACCCCACTGACTCGTGCACGCTCATGACACGAGTCATATGTAACAACCGCCTCCCCCCTCTCCCAAACCCTGTATACATTTACAACTGGTGTCAGAAGTGCCCGTATACTCTACATTCGGTGACCAGAAGTGGATCAGTATACTTTACAGAATTCTGCAGATCAGGAACCCTAGGCAACGAGTATCCTCAACTACGCTCTAGGCCTGTTTTCATTCCAGGGCAGAGATTTAATGGGCGTGTATTCAGGTCTGTGTACTCCAGGATTAGATAAGCCTATGGACATGTCGAAATAAATTCCTATAAAACCGTAGGCTCCAACAACAGTAGGGCAAATCCTGTCCTAGTTGTTTCACGATAGGCAGCTGCTGAATGTCCTGCCATTGCTGTCTGTCAGACCACCGTCAGGCCCGTCTACTGCCGGCAACCTGTTCCACTCTAGTGTCCCTGTTAGTTTGCGCCAGTTGGGGTGCCATCTAACCTGGCACACAGCTCCCAGTCACCTAGAACTGCACCAGCCCAGTAGATGTAAGAGGTCACCAGTGAAAGTGTAAGTAGGCTGTTGACAGCGCGTAGCGTTGCGCAGTTGGAGGTGAGCCACCAGCAGTGGTGGATGTGGGGAGAGAGATGGCGCACTTTCGAGAGTAGATGATCTGGACGTGTAATTTGTAGGACTGGATGTCATGAACTGATATAATAACTTTTGAACACTATTAAGGTAAATACATTGTTTGTTCCCTATCAAAATCGTTAATTTTCTAGCTATGCCTATTAGTAGTTAGTGTCTTCAGTAGTTAGAATCTTTTATTTGGCTGGCAGTACTGGGGCTCGCTGTATTGCAGTAATTCGAGTAACGAAGATTTTTGTCAGGTAAGTTCAAATGGCTCTGAGCCCTATGGGACTTAACATCTGTGGTCATCAGTCCCCTAAAACTTAGAACTACTTAAACCTAACTAAGGACATCACACACATCCATGCCCGAGGCAGGATTCGAACCTGCGACCGTAGCAGTCGCACGGTTCCGGACTGCGCGCCTAGAACCGCTAGACCACCGCGGCCGGCTGTGAGGTAAGTGATTCATGAAAAGTATAGGTTGTTGTTAGTCAGTGCCATTCTTTTGTAGGGATCATTGAAAGTCAGACTGCGTTGCGCTAAACATGTTGTGTGTCAGTTTAGTGTTGATTATAATAAGTAAAGAGTGAAATGTCTGAGTACGTTTGGTTTGCTAAAGAATTATTATTGCCTCTAGAGTGTAGATTAGGAGTTTGAATTTCGCTGTACTGTCATTTCAGGTCTATGGAGTGATTCCAAAATTCAAGGTTCTCACAAAACTGTAACTTTTTCACTGTAGTTACGTACTAGATACCCATAAGAATCAATGACGAACACTGTCAGGGATTTTTACTGTATATTTCTGTCTCATTCCACGTTGTTTAGTGAGACTAAGTACTTAGATGAGCTAAATCATAACACAGCCCACTGCGAGGCTTAATGTTGCCAGGTGGCATTGAGAGCCCAAGATGAGGTAAGGAAAGTAAGGAACCGGATACAAATGAGAAACATTCTAGGTATGACACAGGCAGCAAGTAGGTAAATCCTGCCAAATAAGTAAGTATACAAAAGACAGATTGTTGTGGTCCAGAGCCTGGGATTGAGCATCCTGAGAGTGTCAACATTAGTCGCCTATTTGGGTGCTTTCGTGATGAGCATCGATGGAATGTGGTTGAAGGACAATGGATCAACGAAAAGTCCAAACCTCATCACAGAATGTGGTGCTCGGAGGCTTACTGGCTTTGTAAAGCAGCCGCACCACAAACCAAATATCATCATCATCTTGTAAAGCAGAATGTACAACACGTGGAACATCTGGCGATAGAGTATAACACTATTGCAGTGATACGTGTTTCAGGGCCCACTGTTCAGAGTACCTTCTTGAAGATAAAACTCTATAGCACACGACCCCTTATATGTTTCCATCTTGACAAAATTGCTTCATCATTTACGACTCTATGGGCATGGGACCATTAATCAATGGAAGAGTGTCGTCTGGCCAGCTGAACTACATTTCCTGGTAGACTAGGTCAATGGTCTTCTCTCAGTACGCAGTCATCTAGGCGAATGGCTGTTCGAAATGCGCACGGTGCAACCAAAACAAGTCAACGGACAATCAACTAGTAATCCATATAATATTCAGGCATTTAATCCATTACGTCTGATGGCTGTTCAAAACAATCCATAGTTCGAATGGGTAGAGCGTTTTATATACGATTCAAAGAACATTTTAACGCAAAGAGCTCCAGATCTACACATCTACGTGACGACGAAGGTTCAGTTACTTAGAGAAGGTAAAGATAATGATTTAAATGCAACGGAAGAAGTATACGTAAAAGGTCCACCACACAATCACCAGACAATACGTTAAACAGTCAGACGGAGCTAAAACCCAAAAGAATGTTAGGAAACTACGATTACTTACAACCAGTAAATTATAAGATTCTGTAGTTTAAGGGTTTTTGTTACAACACTCCATTATGTTCATTACAACTTTCTAATTTTTAACAACAATTTTTAGTTTCAGTGTAAATAACATTCTGTTGATAGACGTTACTGTTGGTCAATTTGGTTATCAAATACAGCATATGTTTAGTTGCTCTAATTATACTATATTTAGTTTACTTACAAGGGAACCTCCCCATCGCACCCCCCTCAGATTTAGTTATAAGTTGGGACAGTGGATAAGCCTTGAAAAACTGAACACAGATCAATCGAGAAAACAGGAAGAAGTTGTGCGGAACTATGGAAACAATAAGCAAAATGTACAAACTGAGTAGCCCATGGGAAAGATAAGCCACATCAATGACAATGCGAAGTCAGGAGCGCCGTGGTCCCGTGGTTAGCGTGTGTAACTGTGAAACGAGAGATTGTTGGGTCAAGTCTTCCCTTGTGTGCAAAACTTTACTTTTTTATTTTCGCAAAGTTATGATCTGTCCATTCGTTCATTGACGTCTATGATCACTGTAATAAGTTTAGTGTCTGTGTTTTGCGACCGCACCGCGAAACCGTGCGATTAGTAGACGAAAGGACGTGCCTCTCCAATGGGAACCAAAAACATTTGACCGCAAGGTCATAGGTCAACCGATTCCTCCACAGAAAAACACATCTGATATATTCTATACGACACTGATGACGGCATGTGCGTCACATGACAGGAATATGTTGTCGACCCACCTAACTTGTACACTTGGTGAATAAGTAAAATGATTCTTCTACCTTGCCCGATTTAAGTTTTCTTGTGGATGTTATAATCACTACCAAAAAAGTGATGAAAACATAAAGAGTTTGTCACGTAAACTGCAACAAATGAATGCAACAGTTTCACAGTCGCACAGTTTTCCCTGTGCTTCGTCAAAACATACGTTTTTAACGTTTCCTAATTTTTCGGTTTAGGTGTAGCGTCCCTATACTGCGGCGCAATTACCTCACATAGGACGGACGGACGGACAGATAACAATTGTCTGAAAATAAAAAATTAATCCTTTCACTCGAAAGTAGCTTTGAAGCAAGGACCTCTCGCTCCACAGCTACTCACGCTAACCGCGCGACCACGGCGCTCCTGGGTTAACATGTGCTTGATATTGGTTATCATGCACATTGGGCTACTCAGTTTGTATTTTTGCTTGTCTTACTGTTTTCTCGATTGATCTGTGTCCAGTTTTTCGAGGCCTATCCACTGTGCCAACTTATAAGTAAATCGGAGGGGGGGTGCGACGGGGAGGTTCCCCTGTAAGTCAATTAACTAATCGTGAAATGCGGGCAACTGGGTGTAGTGGTTTGCTTTGTCGCCCCATTCCCTTCAGTACGTCGCGCGTAGTTCCCTCCCCGACCGCCGGCCAGTCTGCTCAACTGTCAGTGTTGGTACAGGACGCTGCGCCCACTTCACAGACGGCCAGTTTGACGTAGTTTCCGTATTGATACTATGGGACAGCCGCCGCAGGAGGTTGTAACGGGTTCTCACCGCAGCACCGGCAGCCAGTAAGTTCAGTTCTGTATGTTTATGCTGGTTGCAATTATATCATGAACATAGACCGAGATAGTACATTATCCGTTATAGTTACCATCTTATAACAGATGACACTCACGTTATCTCAGTTTACAAGTTACAAAGGTAATGTTCTTGAGTTTCCTGTATTTACGGAAAGGATTGTTAATGTAACTAGCTGCACGCCCTTCAGTTGCCTTGAATTTTTTTTTTAAAAAACCCAAACAGGTCACCATTCAAAACACTCAAGCAGTACACTGGCATAAGTCACAAGGGCTCCGGTGCGGTCTTGTTGTATCAGCTCTATACTTTCGGCGAATTCATGTAATAAACCGAAGACGACCATTCTCCATCACTACAGCTCACGTGTGGTCGTTTCATTTGAAATCATTTCGCAACATGAGTAGATGCCAGCTGAACTTGGCAGAGTCTAGCTGGATAAAATTAATAACCTTCTTGAACGCTGCTTTCGTCCACACTTAAAAAAGCTCACAAGATTGTAATTTTGATCAGGTAATCCTGAATTCTTCTATACTTTTCATAAATCACTCCATTTATCTTTGCAAAATGTATTTATCGAAATAAGCTATTTGGGCAATCCCTTAGCATGTGCACTGAATTATTTCTCATCTTTGGCAGGTCGGTTTGGCCATGGCCGGCCTTCACAGATTTGAAACTACAAGGCCTTCCTTATTCACACGAACATTCTCACTTCTGTTTCTACGTTCTGTTCTGCTTGGAGATCAGGTCTGAGAGCAGATCCGGCTTTTTGATATTTCGGCGCGAGCTGCTTCGTAGTTTCTACAGTGATGAAGGAAATGGATAAGGTCTCTTCAATTACTTGCCTATGTTATGTCGGGGATACATTCAAAATCTCTAAACAGTGAACCGTTGTAGCTTGTGTGCCTGGTGTTACGAATCGAGTGCGTGCAGTGCTCGTTGCTTTTACACAAAGACTCTTATATATGTGGTAGACTGATGCAAGACGAGCGTGACCTGTTATCGTTGCTTTGACACAATATCATGAGATGCTATACTGATATAAGACGAGTGGTTGCAGTTCCCATTACTTTGACAAAATAATGAATAGCCTTGTAGTAGGCCATGTCCCCAATGACAACGGTGGCACAGTGAAATGATAGAAGGTGAAGAAATGAATTGAAATTTGTGATCCAGCCGGGATTTGAACGCAGATCATGTACTTATCACCCAGATATGTATGACACCTCCTAATAGCATAGCAACCACATCCACACGGACTACTCTAGTCCAGTGCCATCCCTAACACAAACTTCATTTCATGCCTTTACTACTGTAGTCCATGAAACTCTCTTAGCTATTCAATTGCAGTGGTGTAAAGGCGCATCTGGCTATTAACTTTGAGACCTGTGTGCAGATCCTGCCTGTTACACAAATTTTAATTCATTTCTTCAGCTTCTAACATTATCAAAGTTCTAGTTGAGACTCAAATGTCGCAAGGAAAATTTGATTCCATCAGATCAACAATGAAATGAAGTAAGGGAATGCATCAGTTTACATTTGTTTTTGATGGGCTGCCTAAACAGGATAAGTTGTACGACTAGTTGAAATATCTTGATATTTAAGTCAAGACAGATTGACTGAAATTACAATGGAATTAACTAGGCAAAGGTCTTAATAATTAAGTTACGAACTGAGACCTTTAAAGCGGGAGGTACCAGAAATTGAGGAAGACTTTGTGGAGTTAGCAAGATCTGCTTAACAGTGCAGCTCGCGTAGTTACAGTAAACGTTACCATAAGAAGCCACATATACAACCTAAATAAGCAACAAAAGTTGTCTTCGGAAGTGAGCAGGTGATGAGTGCACAGACTACAGAAAACGCTACCGCGTTGTGCTATTTCCATACCCTTAAACAGCCACTGGGCGGCAACCAGCACCAAACGACTGCCCGGAGCACAACGAACTTCCCACGATGGCCCAGAACAGATAACCCAGAATCCAAGTTCATGGCCTAGACTTTCTACTCTTTAAGAAACTGTGTATGGAGAAGATGTTTTTCCCAGTATCATTAGCGAGAATTGTTGGAAAGTTCATGGAAAAGCAGGGCAAATTGCACATAATTTATATCCTTTTGTGTGCAAGATACACACTTTTGGAAATAAAGTTAGTATACAGGCAGCTGAAGCAGTGTCTTCATAATAAATCAGTCTTACAGAGAAAGAACTCCAGTCACTAGTCCTTGGACTGTCTGATGCGTCCTGGCATGAATTCCTCCCCTGTGCAAATTTCTTCATCTTAGAGTATCACTTACTTCCGTCGTCCTCACTTATTTGCTGGATCAATTCCAACGTCTGTTCTCCTCTACAGTTGTTCAGTTTTTGCACTCTACAGCTCCCTCTGGTGCAACGGAAATTCCCTGACGTCTTCACATATGTCGTATCATTCCGTCCTTTCTTCTTGTCACTGTTTTTCATATATTTTTATCCTCGTAGATTCTGCGTAGAACCTCTTCGTTACTTACCCTGTCAGTCCACCCAATTTTCAACATCCTTCTGTAGCATCACATCTCAAATGCTTCGATTCTCTTCTGCTCCGGCTGTCTGACAATTCATGTTCCACAGCCATACAAAGTTGTGCTCCAAACATATATTCAGGAGATTTTCTCCTCAAATTAAGGCTTATATTCGATATTAGTAGGCTTCTCATGGATAGGAATCCATCTTTGCCAATGCTAGCCGGATTTGTGTGTCCTCTTTGCTCCGTCCGTCATGGGTTATTCTGCTGCCTGGGTATCAGAGCTGACAACGACCTTGCCGCAGTAGTAACACCAGTTCGCGTCAGGTCTACGAAGTTACGCGTTGTCGGACTTCCCAAGCTCTCGGATGGGTGACCATACGCGGTGCCGGGCGCTGTTGGCAAGCGAAACGCACTCAGCCCGTGTGAAGCGATCTGAGGAGCTACTTGACCGAGACGTAGCGGCTCCAGTCACGAAAACTGATAACGGCAGGGAAAGCGGTGTGCTGACCGCATCCTGTGGCGCCTATAGAGTGCGGATGAAATGGCGGTCGGTCAGTACTGTTGAGCTATCCGAGGCCTTTTCGGACGGAGAGTTTTTTAGGTATCAGAATTCCTTAATTGCGTATACTTCGTGATCCCGTTTCTGATGTTACGTTTCTTACTTTTCTGATCTCTATTACTTCTCATTAGTTACATCTTTCTTCGATTTACTCTCAGTCCATATTGAGTGCTCATTACACTTTCGATTTAATTCAAAACTCTGTCCAGACTACGCAATACTATTGGCTGAACAAAGTTTTTAGGCGTGTTGTCTGAACATTTAAAGTCGTGCAGAAAATGAAGAATGTCGCCCTCAATTTTTGTTTGGGGGCTGTGGTGGCGGCGACGTACACTGGCTCCACGATGCAGGCACCAGCCCGAAATTCAATACCCGCCAACCGGGTTGTTGCCAGAGTTCAACAAAATGTCCATCACCACCACGCCGAAGTAGGCCCGCCCGATCTAATGAGATTCAGTGACTGTCTTTGTGCCAACAAAAGTATACAAATGTTTGTGGCGACACACCTCCTTCGTCGCAGGGCAGCTTTCTCAGAAACGCTGTTCCCATAGACGCACTAGATAATTGTGAGACACCAGTAAAAAACTAAAATAACATGGCATAGCGATAGATGACACTACTGTCACATTGTGACAGTAACGTCACAATAGCTTACGAGCATACAGAATTCTTACATCAGTATCGTTCTGCGAGGCAAAATAGAACCACACAAACTACTCACAGTTTTGTAAATAGAGGCTAATTCTAGGAATGAACTTCTTCTTATCAATCCGTAGTGCTGTAAATTCAAAGATACAACCCTGTACTGGATTGTAAACAAAGTTATTCATTAAAATTGAGTATTGAGAGCATAGTATTCCGATTACATTTTGTGAAATTTAATTTATATCCTATTTGCTACTCTGGGAAACCATGTTGGCTTCTTTACTAAATGAATTCTTTAGATAACTAGATATAGATATTAATGTTATTCTTCAAGGAATAATTTTCTTCTAAAACCTATTCGTTCATCGTTACTTTACGTAATACATACACATAAAAAAAAGTTTTCTTCATCCCGGTTCCTAGAACTCCTGAAAATAGACGTTGACTGTCGATATTGTATCACATTAGCAGTCCCTTTGACTGTTTGGAGATGTCACTAAACACACCAACAGATGGAAACAACCATGCATGGGCAGCGGAGGGGGTCCGACAGCCGATCAGTTCCAGTCAGTCTACCAGGAAGCAGGTACACGGCTCGTTTTGTCTGTAGTTAACCATGCCTACACGGTCGTTACCGCCGTTCGATCGCGTCCTCATTGTTACTTTGTGACAGGAAGGACTCTCAACAAGGGAAATGTCCTGGCCGGCCGCTGTGACCGAGCAGCTCTGGGCTCTTCAGTCCGGAACCGCGCTGCTGCTGCGGTCGCAGGTTCGAATCCTGCCTCGGGCATGGATGTGTGTGATGTCCTTAGGTTAGTTAGGTTTAAGTAGTTCTAAGTCTAGGGGCCTGCTGATAGACGTTAAGGCCGGCCGGAGTGACCGAGCGGTTCCTCGCGCTTCAGCCCGGAAAAGCGCGACTGCTACGGTCACAAGTACGAATCCTGCCTTGGGCATGGATGTGTGTGATTTCCTTAGCTTTAAGTAGTTTTGAGTTCTTGGGGACTGATGACCACAGATGTTAAGTCCCATAGTGCTCAGAGCCATTTGAACCATTTGAAGTGTCCTGGTGTCTCGGAGTGAACCAAAGCGATGTTGTACGGACGTGGAGAAACTGTCGACGACAAGCCTCGCTCAGGCCATCCAAGGGCTGCTACTGCAGTGGATGACCGCTATCTACGTATTATGGCTCGGAGGAACACTGACAGCAACGCCACTATGTTGAATAATGCTCTTTGTGCAACCACAGGACGTCGTGTTACGACTCAAACTGTTCTCAATATTCTGTATGATGCTCTACTTCACACCTGACGTCCATGGTGGGGTCCACCTTTGCAACCAGTACACTACGCAGCACGGTACAGATGGGCCCAACAACATGCCGAATTGACCGCTCAGGACTGGCATCACCTTTCGCTTCGTCCATGAGTGTCGCATATGCCTTCAACCAAACAACCGTCGGAGACGTGATTGGAGGCAACTCGGTCAGGCTGAACACCTTAGACACACTTTAGACACACCATTCACCGAGCGCAGCAAGGTGGAGGCTCCCGCCTGTTTTGAGGTAGCATTAGGTGGGGCCGACGTACGCCACTCGTGGTCGTGACAGGCACCTAACGGCTACACGATACGTGAATGCCATACTCCGACCGATAGTGCAAACATATCGAGAGCACATTGGCGAGGCATTCGTCTTCATGGACAGTTCGTGCCCCCATCTTGTAAATCACTTCCCTCAGGATTAAGACAACGCTCTACTAAAGTAGCCAGCATGTTTTCCACACATAAACATTGATGAACATGCCGGGATAGATAGGAAAGGGGTGTTTATGGACGACGTGACCCAGCAACCACTCTGAGGGATCTACGCTGATACGCCGTTGACGAGTGGGACAGTATGGGCCAACAGTGCGTTGATGTGGATAGTATGCTACGACGAATACAGGTATGCAGCAATGCAAGATGACATACTGCTTGGTTTTAAAGGTACCGGTGTGTACAGGAATCTCGACCACCACCTCTGAAGGTCTCGCTGTATGGTAGGACAACATGCTATTTGTGATTTTCATGAACAGTAAAAAGGAGGGATATTATGTTTATGTTGATCTATACTCCAATTTTCTGTACAGGTTGGGGAACTCTCGGAACCGATGTGATGAAAAACATTTTTTGGTGTGTGTAGATGTACCTCCTGTTACACCTCTGTAAATTTGCTCCTCATCCCTCTCTATGTCCACATGCTGCTTCCCCCTCTGTCCAGCTGTTCCTTCCACCCGCCCCCTCCCTACTCTAATGGCAATCTCCTCCTTACCCCTCTCTTCCTCATCCTTTCCTCCCCCTGTCTCGGACTCCCTCCTATTCGTCTCCCACTACCTCCACCCTTTAAATCGATCATTTCTATCTCATAACCCCCTCTGTCCACCCCCCTTCCTCTTTCTCTCCATCTCCTTCTGGTTCCTCGCTCTGTCCACCTGTTCCCCTGCTCTGTCCACTTCTACCTCCTTCTCTCTCTTTGACCATCCCTTCCTCCTCATCTCTCTGCCTCTCTCTTCCTGTCCCCACCCATTTTCTCCTCTTCCCTTTCTCCACCTATCATCTCCTCTGCTCTCTCTCCTCATCCATTCCCGCCTCCCATCTCTCTCTCCACTTGATTCTCTCCCCTATCTGTGCCAATCTTCTCCTTCCCCCTCTCTGCAGGCCCATCTCCTCCTCCCCCTTCTCTCTCCACGCTGTCACCCCCACCCCAGTAGGAGGTTCATGGTTCTTACGCGCTACTGTATTTCTTTTGAAGTCGTAACTGATATGTGTACCAGATTTGGTTAAAATAGTTTCACGGGTTTACGACGAGCTTCTTACTCATGTCTTCGCGAACGTACGCACACGTGAAATACATTTCATACATATTTAACATATTTTACGAGCATATGTACATATATTTCCTCTCTCTAGCGACTATCTCTCCATAGTTTCATCTTCACCGCAGCTTAATGTTTATGAGTCTAGGAGTAGCGACTTTGATTCATAATGAAAATATCTTCGGTCCTGCGTTCGTGTCCCACCGCTGCTTAAACTTTGATTAATAATCAGCATTGGAGGGCGAAGACTTCCGGCATAAGAAGTTACCCTCATTCTGCTGACGGCCTTGCCAAAGACGGCGGAGGAGCAAACAGAGGTTTAGGGCACTCTCTTATCCTAGGGGTGGGAAACTGTTCATAAAGGCGGAAGAATCAGCAATGACCAACGGCCTGATGATGCAGAAGGCAATGGGAACCACTGCATTCAAGATACGTAACGTGTATCCACAGAATATGTGGCCCATAATTGATGGAGTGTCATGATTTATCTCTCCATTGGCGAAAGATTCCGGAATATTACCCCATTGGGATCTCTGGAAGGTGATAGCCAAGGAAGATCTTACCATGAGAAGAAGATTGAATAATCAACGAAAGGATAACGTTCTACGAGTCGGGGCTTGCAATTGTCAGAAGCTTGAACGTAGTAGGGAAATTAGAAAATCGGAAAAGGGAGAGAGAAGGCTCAATCTAGATATAACTGGGGTCAGTGATCTGAAGGGGAAGGAAGACAAGGATTTCTGGTCAGATACGTGCAGGGTAATATCAACAGCAGCAGAAAATAGTATAACAAGAATAAGATTCGTTATGAGTAGGCAGGTAAGGCGGAGAATGTATTATGAACAGTTCAGCGACAGGATTGTTCTTATCAGAATCTACAGCAAAGCAACGCCTACAACGATAGTTCAGATATACAGGCAGATGTCACACGCTGAAGATTAAGAGATAGAGAAAATGTTTGAGGATACTAAAAGGGGACTTCAGTATGTAAAGGAGGATGAAAATCTAATAATCACTGGGGACTGGAATGTAGTTACAGGGGAAGGAGTAGAAGAAAAGGTTACAGGAGAATATGGACTTGGGACAAGGAATGAGAGAAGAGAAAGTCTAATTGAGTTCCCTAACAAGTTTCAGCTAGTAATAGCGAATACTCTGTTCAAGAATCGAAATAGGAGGAGATATACTTCGAAAAGGCGGGGTGATACAGGAAGATTCCAGTTAGATTACATCATGGTGAGACAGAGATTCCGAAATCAGATAGTCGAATGTAAGGTGTACCCAGGAGCACATATAGACTCAAATCACAATATAGTAGTAATGAAGAGTTGGCTGAAATTTAAGACATTGGTCAGGAAGAATCAATACACAAGAAATGGGATATGAATGTACTAAGGAATGACGAGAAACTGTTGAAGTTCTCCAAGGCTACAGATGCAGCGATAAGGAATAGCTCAGTAGGCAGTACAGTTGAAGAGAAACCGATATCTCTTAAAAGGGCCATCATAGAAGTTGGGAAGGAAAACATAGGTACAAAGAAGGTAACTGTAAAGGAACTATGGATAACAGGAGAAACATTTTAATTGATTGATGAAAGGAGGAAGTACAAAAATATTCTGCTAAACTCAGGAATACATAAATACAAGTCGTTGAGGAATGAAATAAATAGGAAGTGTAGGGAAGCTAAGACGAAATTGCAGCAGGAAAAATGTGAAGACATCGAAAAAGAAATGATTGTCGGAAGGACGGACTCAGCATACAGGAAAGACAAAACAACCTTCGTGACATTAAAAACAAGGGGGATAACATTAAGAATGCAACGGGATTTCCCCTGTTAAATGCAGAGGAGTGAGCAGATAGGTGGATAGAATACACTGAAAGCCTCTGCGAGTGGGAAGATTTGTCTGATGTGATAGAGCAAGAAGTAGGAGTCGATTTAGAAGAGATTGTGGATCCACTATTAGAATTAGAATTTAAAAAAGCTTTGTAGGACTTAAGATCAAATAAGGCAGAAGGGATGGATAACATTCCATCAGAATTTCTAAAATTATTGGGGCAAGTGGCAACAAAACGACTATACAAATTGGCGTGTAGAATGTATGACTCTGGCGACATACCATATGACTTTCGGAAAAGCATCATCTACACAAGTCCGAAAACGGCAAGAGTTGGCAAGTGCGAGAATTATCGCATAATCAGCTTAACACCTCATGCATCCAACTTGATTACAAGAATAATGTACAGAAGAGTGGAAAAGAAAAGTATGAATGCACTAGATTACGACCAGTCTGTCTTTAGGAAGGGTAAAGGCACGAGAGAGGCAATTCTGACGTTACGGTTAATAATGGAAGAAAGCTGAATAAAATTCAGCACTCGTTCATAGGATTTGTCGACATGGAAAAAGCGTGCCACAATGTAAAATAATACGAGATATTCGAAATTTGGAAAGAATTTAGGGGTAAGATATAGGGAGAGACATACAATATGTACAACTTCCAAGAGGGAGTAATGAAAGTGGACGACCAAGAACGCAGTGCTTGTATTAAAAAGGGTGTAAGACAAGGCTGCAACCCTTCGCCTCTACTGTTAAATCTGTACATCGAGGAAGCACTGATGGAAATGAAAGAAAGGTGCAGGAGTGGAATTAAAATACAAGGTGAAAGGATATCTATGACACGATTCGCTGATGGCATTGCTATCCTGAGTGAAAGTGAAGAAGAATTACATGATCTGCTGAACGGAATGAAAAGTCTAATGAGTACAGAGTATGGTTTGAGAGTAAATCGGAGAAAGACGAAGGTGATGAGAAGTAGTAGAAATGAGCACAGCGAGAAACTTAACATCAGGATTGATGGTCACAAAATAGATGAAGTTAAGGAATTCTGCTACCTATGCAGTAAAATAACAAAGGACAGACGGAGCAAGGAGGACATCAAAAGCAGACTAGCACTAGCAAAAAGGGCATTCCTGGCCAATAGAAGTCTACTAATATCAAATAACGCCCTTAATTTGAGGAAGAAATTTCTGAGAATGGACTACAGAATTATATGGTAGCGAACCATGGACTGTGGGAGAACCAGAGCAGAAAAGAATCGAAGCATTTGAGATGCGGTGCTACAGACGAATGTTGAAAATTAGCTGGACTCAGGAGGTTCTGTGCAGGATCATTTAGTAATCTCGAAAGCGTTACGGAGATGATAGATAAACTACAGTGGAAGACTCTGCAGGAGAGATGCTCAGTAGCTCGGTACGGGCTTTTGTTAAAGTTCCGAGAACATACCTTCAGCGAAGAGTCAAGCAGTATATTGCTCCCTCCTACGTATATCTCGCGAAGAGACCATGAGGATAAAATCAGAGAGATTAGGGCCCACACAGAAGCATACCGACAATCCTTCTTTCCACGTTCAATACGAGACTGGAATAGAAGGGAGAACCGATAGAGGTACTCAGGGTACCCTCCGACACACAGCGTCAGGTGTCTTGCGGAGTATGGATGTAGATGTAGATGTAGAGGAAAGGAATATGTGGGAAACACTGATAAGGAGAAGGTACAGGATGATAGGACATCTGTTAAGACATGAGGGAATGACTTACATAGTACTGGAGGGCAAAAACTGTAGAGGAAGACTGAGAATGGAATACATCCAGCAAATAATTGAGGACGTAGGTTGCAAATGCTACTCTGAGTTGAAGAGATTAGCCCAGGAGAGTAATTCGTTGCGGGCAGTATCAAACGAGTCAGAGAACCGATGACCTATTCGTAGTTTTGGAGATACATTCAGTGACATATATGAATACTGTCTGCAAAATATATTTCGATTACAACTGGTGATATAGAAGTAATAAATTAAAACATCATCCTTGATTCAGGAGTTTCTGACGCATCTCGGTTTGTGATGGCCATATCTCTTGAAATGTGCGTCGCAGAATGTTATATATTTGTATTTACATAAGTTTCATATATGAGTGCTCTTCGTGAAAAGTGTTGCGAACAGAGTTAGTAGCAAAGAAGTAAAAAATTTAGAGGTCATGCGTGAAGCGCCAGTTGTTCACGTATCTCACTGTTCACAACGTTATGTCCCTGAGCTATGTGTCTTACGTGCTGGTACATTAAGTAGTAAAAGTGAATACTGTCTGCAGAAAGGGTCGTGAATACAGTTTTATTGCATAAAGAGCGAAAACGTATCAGGCGATAAATTTTTTCCCTCTCTCTATTTTTTGAGTGTTTATATCAAGAAAAAGTTTCGTAAAGGCTTTAAATTTCATGCAAAGTTTGTTGCAAGTCATCAAGTGCTGTCATTCGGAAATACTTGATGAAATTATAGGTATTTGCATATCGTTGGCTACGTGGCTTTTTCAGACCCACCCCCACCCTTTTGACAAGTAGGTGGTGTGTTACCACCATAGCGATCCCACAGCGATTCTTTCCAGCCAGTAAGTGATATGTGTTCCACGTTTTCTTAAATTCGATTCAGTGATTTAAAAAGAGAATCGTACAATAATAAATTTATATGATATATGCGGATATTCAAGAACAGTTAAGGAAAATTCATTTTTAGTCGCGGTTAGATTATGCAAGCGTGTCTGACTGTTTATTCTGTTAAATATTCATGGCCGCATTGGATTTACAACTGTTTCCTGGGGCATAAGGCATATTTATTGCATTGCAAAATAATTTAGGTCTAACTTTCTTGGCTCAAAAGGGTGGAGGTGGATCTGAAAAAGCCGTGTAGGCCACGATATGCAAATACTCGTAATTTCGTCACATATTTGCGAGTGACAGCAATTTGTGACTTGCAACAAGCTTTGCATAAAATCTGAAGCCTTTACGAAACTTTTTCTTGCGGAAAATCCTCAAAAAATAACGAGAGGAAGGAACCCTACACAGACAAACACGCAAACACCGAGAGCTCGCTTACACGCATATACACGCGCTCACACATTACACGCCCAACGGCGACACATTTCCATACACGGCAATATCATCTGCAGATGATAGTCGCAGATTTGAGCTTGTCCCCTCTGGCGTATCATTTATGCTTAGGGTAGGTTAACCAAACTTTTCTACTGTTCGTCTAAGTATCCTTTGTGTCTGTTCAACATAACTTAGCGTTTACATAGCGTCACTCTTAGAACCAGTAATGTATTTATCATATCGACAGTATTGTCGGACGTATGTTAATAGTTTTCACTCTGTACAATGTCGTGTACTTTTTTGAAATCCAAGAATACAGGATCATCTATGGTAATCACATTTGAAAGGCGCCCTGTATTTCTCATGAGCGTGTTTTATCCAAATCTGTTGTGACTTACGGACAAAAGCTTGGTTCAAATGGCTCTGAGCACTATGGGACTTAACTTCTGAGGTCATCAGTCCCCTGGAACATAGAACTACTTAAACCTAACTAACCTAAGGACATCACATACATCCATGGCCGAGGCAGGATTCGAGTCTGCGACCGTAGCGGTCACGTGGTTCCAGACTGTAGCGCCAAGAACCACTAGGCCAATCTGGCTTCAGTGAGGAGGAAACCTTGCCCGTTCGGTTGGGGTGTGTTTAAGTACCTCATGGTTGATCCTCTAGATATAAATCATGTTGAGCACTGAAATTTGAAATAGTTTTGCGGGGAATCATTTGTTTTCCCTATTTTCAAGATGGCGATGTTATTAACTTTCTTGAGTTGTCTGGGGAACAATGTATGTCTACAAGTATCGACGAAAATGTGCGAGGTATTCGTAAGGCTGCCATGGAAAACAAGGGATTCTCTTGGTTTCGTTTCCTCAAGAGCTACTGGGATGATTTTTTCCCAAGCTGAAGGGGACCGCGTAATTTGGTTCTGTGCTGCAGGCTGTTTTGACGTTTTTAACTCTTTTTTTTTTTTGTAACCTAAACTGTATCCTTTGAATCTTGTGGACCTACTGAGGTGGACATAATAATATTAGCCATTGGATTGGATGATGCAGAGTCGCATACACTTTTCATAGGGTACCAAAATCCAAGCTGTCAACGGTCTCTACCCACTTTTAGCTTCTCGCAGTATCAATGTTGTGAAGCATCCGTTTGTTGTCTCATCAGTTCCTCTTTGCCCATCACGTTCTCTCAATCGACAGTCGAACAGCTGATGTATTTCTTCTAGTAGCCTCTACGACTGACTTCTGTTGCTGTAGTTAAAAATGCTCCAGCAAACCTCTGGTGGTTCCTATTTGTTGGTGCTATCGATATCATGGATTTGTCTAAGTTGACGGAGAACGCTTCCTAGTCAGCATTTCTGGAATTCCCCCTAGGTCGCGGAAAATGTTGTATTTCTGGAATATCGATACCCAGTTCAGTGAGGACTTGACGATCCGGCCTATGTGAGAAATCAAAGAGACCTTCATGTTTTGCAGCTGCTAGCTGGCTATTATTATCTGAGTACACAAAGCGAAGGTCATGATTGTAGTCCAGCTGCCAACCTGCCTATCGGAATGAGCCTTTAGCGTCAAACCCTAGACGCGTGGAGTGCGCCTGAGACCAGCTACTCAAAACATCACCATTTTCTTCATTTTCTGTGCACTACAATACTGGCGGTGGCTGCTGAAGTCCTGGGGCAGTTGGATGAAAAAGGGCTTTCAGAGCATGTTTTGGTCAAACGCTAGTGTGAAACTTGTAGATGTTAACGACGCGATATCGCCATTCCTCTCCGTTATCTCATAAATATGATTTTATCTGAAAGTGACAATTATTTTCGCATTGATTTCACATACATCGCTGTCCCATAAACTCTGTTATATACAGCGCTCAGCAGACCAAAACCAGATACTTTGACTCTCGAGTTCGGGTTTTCTTGGGATTCATCGTGCGTCTACTTTACAGTGATGATGTAGTTGTCAGTTAAACTTTTCTGTAGGTTTTGACATGTGGCTGTCATTACTCCTACTCAGATGGAACTTACAAGATCCGTTTCTTGGAATCAAGCCGTGACACGTGTTGTAAGTGGCTGGAAATCTAAGTGACTGACAGCAGTTGGCTGTGGTAGTTCATTTATCGTTATTCGAGGTGCACGTGTAATAACTTGCTATGGACGCGAACTACACTCCTGGAAATTGAAATAAGAACACGTGAATTCATTGTCCCAGGAAGGGGAAACTTTATTGACACATTCCTGGGGTCAGATACATCATATGATCACATTGACAGAACCACAGGCACATAGACACAGGCAACAGAGCATGCACAATGTCGGCACTAGTACTGTGTATATCCACCTTTCGCAGAACTGCAGGCTGCTATTCTCTCATGGAGACGATCGTAGAGATGCTGGATGTAGTCCTGGCGCCTCAGTAGGACCAGCGTTCGTGCTGGACGTGCAGACCACGTGAGACGACGCTTCATCCAGTCCCAAACATGCTCAATGGGGGTCAGATCCGGAGGACTTGCTGGCCAGGGTAGTTGACTTACACCGTCTAGAGCACGTTGGGTGGCACGGGATACATGCGGCGTGCATTGTCCTGTTGGAACAGCAAGTTCCCTTGCCGGTCTAGGAATGGTAGAGCGATAGGTTCGATGACGGTTTGGGTGTACCATGCACTATTCAGTGTCCCCTCGACGATCACCAGAGGTGTACGGCCAGTGTAGGAGATCGCTCCCCACACCATGATGCCGGGTGTTGGCCCTGTGTGCCTCGGTCGTATGCAGTCCTGATTGTGGCGCTCACCTGCACGGCGCCAAACACGCATACGACCATCATTGGCACCCAGGCAGAAGCGAATCTCATCCCTGAAGACGACACGTCTCCATTCGTCCCTCCATTCACGCCTGTCGCGACACCACTGGAGGTGGGCTGCACGATGTTGGGGCGTGAGCGGAAGACGGCCTAACGGTGTGCGGGACCGTAGCCCAGCTTCATGGAGAGGGTTGCGAATGGTCCTCGCCGATACCCCAGGAGCAACAGTGTCCCTAATTTGCTGGGAAGTGGTGGTGCGGTCCCCTACGGCACTGCGTAGGATCCTACGGTCTTGGCGTGCATCCGTGCGTCGCTGCGGTCCGGTCCCAGGTCGACGGGCACGTGCACCTTCTGCCGACCACTGGCGACAACATCGGTGTACTGTGGAGACCTCACGCCCCCCGTGTTGAGCAATTCGGCGGTACGTCCACCCGGCCTCCCGCATGCCCACTATATGCCCTCGCTCAAAGTCCGTCAACTGCACATACGGTTCACGTCCACGCTGTCGCGGCATGCTACCAGTGTTAAATACTGCGATGGAGCTCCGTATGGCACGGCAAACTGGCTGACACTGACGGCGGCGGTGCACAAATGCTGCGCAGCTAGCGCCATTCGACGGCCAACACCGCGGTTCCTGGTGTGTCCGCTGTGCCGTGCGTGTGATCATTGCTTGTACAGCCCTCTCGCAGTGTCCGGAGCAAGTATGGTGGGTCTGACACACCGGTGTCAATGTGTTCTTTTTTCCATTTCCAGGAGTGTAGTATTAGATCAATTCTGCGCGTTCATCGATTTGCTCTTTTTAACTACAGGAGCAATGTGCGCTTTGCACTGTAATCAGTGTGTGACACTTAGAAGGCCATCATCGAAGCGTACTTTCTGTAAAAATGTGCCGGAATTCCACCGACACTTAGCACCTCATTAGATTCAGCAATTCGTAAGCGAGTTTTGTTGTTTATTGGTACTGTACTTCCACCGAGCTCCCTATAGCGGTAAATGACGCATTGTGGAACGAAGTGTGTGTGGTGCAGCAGTATGCTTATAAACGTACATCCGTATCGCCACACAACATAGCGTGACACAACATATGTCAGTCACTCAGTTTTCGATGGTACGTAGGTTTCAGTCACTTGCTGGTCCCACAGCAACAGTTCGTCATTGCAAGTTCAAAAGTACTCTCGTCATATCCAGAACAGCTTTCAGTGTAATAACTCATTGGAGTGTAATCCTGAAAACGATTAATCATAGGACTTACTATTTTGGGACCTAGTACTGCAATCAAGTTCTACATAAGAGGCACAGTTCAGTGTGGCGATATTATTGAAGTTTCTCAATGATACAATCAACAATTACACAGACGTGGTAATCTAACTGTGTAGTACTTGCCTGGAAACAAAAAAATCCTTGGATCTAAACCCAGTCGACCCACCGATATTTTCAGTCTGATTTTGATCTAACCTTCACCTCTCAAATATGTGAGGGGTCACCAGGAACAATGGTTCGGATTGCACACTAAACCGTAGGTCCCCTTCACCTTACGGGTAACTGGGGAAGGTTCAGGATACGCATGTCGCCAAAGTGGCGTCGAATTGAAAGACTTGCACACTGCGGTTAAGCCACACGCAATTATAGATGGTCTGCGTCTCCATAATAACTCGTGAACCCATGATAGTATTTTTCAAATGGTTCAAATGGCTCTGAGCACTATAGGACTTAACTGCTGAGGTCATCAGTCCCCTAGAACTTAGAACTACTTAAACCTAAGTAACCTAAGGACGTCACATACATCCATGCCCGAGTCAGGATTCTAACCTGCGACCGTACGGTCGCGCGGTTCCAGACTGTTGCGCCTAGAACCGCTCGGCCAACACAGCCGGCAGTATTTTTCACTTAAGTTGGACACTGCTCTGTGCTACAAAAATACTTCTGTCCTATACTTCTCGTCATACACTCTACATTGCGGCCAAATTAAAATATTAATAGAATCTTTAAAATGTTCCTCGCAACATGGTTTTCATTCGACGCCGCACCGTCTCCATACAGCTGCGGGTCTCGAAACAACTCTCCGAGTCCATTCCGTGCTCGTGACGGAGCCAAACTCTGGATAAAATGCACCAACTCAAATTTACTAGTGCTGGCACGCTGCTTGAACGTTTAAATATTGGGCAAGGTTTGATGTCACTTCGCTCGCAGGTTTCAATCGCTTTTCGTCAGCGGAGTTGTTAATTTTATATGTCCTGAAAGGGCGTTACGAAATGGCAGTACCTATGTTATTAATAAGTAGAATGCAATGTTACTTCGGACATGCATACATGTCCGAAGCAACAGGCACTGTAGTGGCTCCAGCTGTCAAGAAATGCGGAAATGTATTACTAGTTCCAAATATGAACAAAAACTTGTGCAGGACCAGTTTTATGTCAGCGGTGGCCTTAGTCGCTTCGATTACCCGCGCGTGCATCACTAGCACACCCACACTTCCATGTGTCGTCGTAATTGTATCACAGCCTGGGCTCATATGTCTGCGGCTGTATATTAGAATGACAACCATGGCAATTTATTCCAGACCGAGACTTAAACTTGGATATCCAGCTTTACGTAAGTAATCTCCTTTAACTGCTTCGCCTATCCGTGCTCGAATCACGGCTAGACCTGCACCCGTATATTATGTATGTTACTGTCTATTAAGGGCATATTTACTAACTGTCAATGAATGCATGCATGCATGCATATCCGATGGAACAGGCACTGCGGAGTCTGCAGCTATCATGAAATACAATAAATGTATTAGTAGTTGCGAATGGGAACCACTGTCGGCAACATTTTCATAATAACTGTAGTCGCAGCAATACCTGGTCCGTCAGGCATGCACACATGTCCGAAGGAACATTGCATCGTGCCGAATAAACACGAAGTAGCATTGCCTGTATTATTAATCTTAATAGTACAAGCGCCACCGGCTGCGGTGGCCGAGCGGTTCTAGGCACTCAAGTCCAGAACCGCGTGACTGCTACGGTCGCTGGTTCGAATCTTGCCTCGGGCATGGATGTGTGTGATCTCATTAGGTTAGTTAGGTTTAAGTAGTTCTACGTTCTAGGGGACTGATGACCTCAGCAGTTAAGTCCCATAGTGCTCAGAGCCATTTGAACCATTTGAATAATACATGAAATGCTATTTCGTGTTTATTCGGGAATGCAAGGCTCTAGACACTCAATGTATATATCCTTGCATTGTTATTCCATGTAAAATCATCATTTTCGGAGATTTTCGAGATGGTATAGCACTAACGTATGGTGGTCGTCTATTGCTACCATTTTGAACAAAAGGTGATACAGTCTCTGTCTACTCTTTATCCTTCGAATGTTATTATTAAAGCGGGTAGGGTCTTTCCCGCGCCTAACCGACTTAAGCTCAAACTATGAAGAGGGCTACACGTGGGTAGGTATAAACTGCAACCTATTTTTGTGCGAAAACTGCCAAAAAATAAGCTGTTAAAAATAAATGAAGCAGTCTCGTTTAGCGAGATGGAAAGTTAACGAGCTGGAGCTAATTTCCTTGCCAAACCAGCAGCGCCGGCGAGTCCCGGATTTATGGGCGGTACGGCGTGCTTCGCACGCCCGTGGCTTTCGCTTCCCTGCCTCTCGCACTACTCTCTGCTGCTCACCCGTACTCTCGGGGGAAACGGCGACTTCCGACCCGCGCAGCGCGGCGCTACGGCTGGTTCCGCTCCCACAGAGAAAAGACGCCAGACAACTGACTGCCGGCAGGCACTCACGCCGCAGCGGAAGCCGACGCAGTCTGTGCGGGAAAGGAGAGCGTTTACCCTCCTTAGCGTTACGCTAGGGTTGCAGTGATTACGTCCCAACAGAAATAACACACATTGGTCTAATAATTCCAGTCCCAAAACTACATCCTGGGAGCGGCTTCCATGGGAAGCAACACGTGGATGATAGAGACGTTATTGATGCAGCAGGACGTTGACAGCAGTAGTAGGCTGATGTCCATTGTAAGCCATTTTGTTGGTGTGGGTTGCATTCATACAGGTGCAAGCATACATTCAGGGCAAACCTACTGTGCTGTTGATTGATTTATGACGCATTGGGGGTTGATTCATGATCAACTAGCGATAATTTGTCCTTCTCAGAAATCCCTCAACTCTACCCTCCCCCTCCCACTCACCGACACAAGGGCATGTTTCACATCAAATTAATTGGCTAATTAATTACAATGATCAATTAATTGCACCCTCCACAACTGTGAAATTCCATGGATCTCCCTTCTCTTCCCCCATACTCCTCATCTCCTACTTCCCCAAACCTCCCAGAAAAAATTGGTGGCAAAAGCGTCGGTCAGTCTATGCTGAACTGTTGGACAGGAAAGATCCTCTAGACAGGAAATTAAACTACATTGAAGAGGGCATAACAATATATTGTCGACTTATAAAATTCAATTTTCGTACCAATACACAGTATTTTGATCTCTTTATTTGACAGTGAAACCGCTTCGTTTTCCGCTGTTTATTTAATTTCGGCAGATGGAGATCTTGTAAAACACGTCGAAAAGTACTAATTAAATACACAAATAAATTCTCATGTTCCTGATTGCACAATGAATACTGTTACGAAATTTATATCAACATACAGCACTCACTGCACTTAGCAACAATGTTACCAATCGCGCTAAACATGTCTCCCAAAGAACCTCCCGACCGTGATTTCGCGTGCACCACACTACACCACACTTGCTGGACCTCCAGCAGCCCTTTAAGTCCCTTGTGCTGTAGTAGTAGGCACCAGCCGCCTATGGAAAAGGGTGTGAAACCGGATGTCACCTTAGTTTTAAATCTGGTACCAAACTCACTTCCTGTTCTGCTCCCAAACACAGCCTTTCGTTAGCAGGTCAGTGAAATCAGCTGCTCATATACTCATCCTGATGTGCAGATACTAACTTAGTTCACAATACCACCAGCAGAGGACACTGGAAGAGCCAACCTCCCCACGCCTCACACTTTCCATCCCGTCATCCCATGCCCCCCTCGCTACTTCAGTTATTTCCTATCGGACAAAGCATCAAATGGCGCAACTCTTTGATATTGATACTCGCGAAATTCCTGTTGAAACCCATGCTCTCTCTCTTGCTCGCCCTTCTTCTCTCTCTCAAAAGGTTACTTCCTGACTGTCGAGCGTCTGTTGCATGTGACTGCAAACCACACTGTGCCCCCTTTTGTCCTGAACAAGTAATGAATACCTGGTAAATTCCCACCGTCCCCCCCGTCCCCCTTTTGAAAATGCTGGCTGTGGATATCTCGGAAATAATCCATTTGCGCTACCCTCACTCAATCAAAGTGACTGACTAATTATTTACATTGGGACAGTTTTTCTTTGCTTACTATCAATGGATACTAGAACTGCCATATTTGGCAGGAAATCCTGGTCCTATACGGCACTGGGTCCCACACTTGAGCTCAGCTGCTCGGTTTCCTCCTTCTCAGTTTTTCTTGTCTACTGTCCGTGGACATTGTCACAGTTGGGTCGCTTGGTGGTAAACCTATTACGTTGAAGACAGATAAGAACGGTAGTGAGAATATCAAATATCAGCTCAAATTCGCTATGTCCTCAAACAATTTTCAGGAGACATGGTAGGGGTTTGAGACGACTGTGCACGCAATACCACTACCGCAATAAATTGATCAATTGGAAATTTAACGCAGCTATTGGAAGCGGTGCTGCATAGAAGGGTAGTTATAATTTCAAATTTGATGGGACTTAGTAGGGTAATTCCCGACCACCTATAGGTCTGATAACCGTATTTTTAAAGCTCTGTAGAACCATCCTACGCCACGAAGGAGAAGGGGCGGAAAGGGTCTGTTGTGTATTAGGATAGTAAGAACAAAAAATAGTTCAAATGGCTCTCAACACTATGGGACTTAACATCTGAGGTCATCAGTCCCCTAGAACTTATAACTACTTATACCTAACTAACCTAAGGAGATCACACACATTCGTGCCCGAGACAGGATTCGAACGTGCGACCGTAGCAGTCGCTTGGTTCCGGACTGAAGCATCTAGAACCGCTCGGCCACAGCGGCCGGCTAAGAACAACAAATCCACTTTTATTTAGAAAAATACCACTCCACTTTTCCTCCGCAAGACAGAGTCCGCTGGGATGTATTTAGATGCACTCAGCATATCTAATGCACACAGCTGCAGTCACTACATGGGCAGGGAACTTTGTAAACACACACACCTTAAACCACTATCCATTACACAGTAGCCGTCACACATGTCGGACATTGCGGTAACTCCCACAGGGCCTCACGCTCCACTGCGACATATTTGCCACGCCTGCAGCTGTACGCACATCTCCCACATGCTCAGAGGTGAGAGATACCGCCACTTTTATCGCCCAGCTACCAACTGATAAATTTACATGTGAGAATGGGAGGGGGACAGGAAAAATTGTCCAACACAAATACTCGCTATATTTAATCTTTCCAAATTTCCACGTAAATGTTGGAAAATAGTTACAACACCTGCGTTCAAGAAGGCTGCCCAGCACCTGCTGAGCACTATTTCGGTATTCTCCAGCCCCAGGGATGACATGGTTAGGTCAGCTGCATCCTCATACCCCCACTTTAGGAAGCAAATGTTAGTTCGTTCTGTCCACTTGTTACTTCCACAATGTGTCTGGGCACCAACTACTGTCATCCTAGGAAACCAGACGCATGTCTATCATTTAAATCGTGATTAAATATTACGCTTGCATCACCAATCTGCTGACATTCGTCAATGAGACAAGCATCGGAAATACCCCCTCCTGACAACTGTGGTTATGGAAATATCTGTTTCCAATGTAAATCTATAATCTCGTTTGAATGGACATAATTATCCACGTAAGATCTTGCATATTGTTTGCAGGTATAGACGCACTGAAGTCGCGTATTTCCACTTCAAATTTGTACTCTCCTTACGACTGGACATTGTCCCACGCACAAAATTTTCTTTACACATGTCGGGAATATTGACCACAGTAACTTAAACTACAACACAACCACATTTCAGACAAGCAGTAAGATTATCGTTTATATGCATATTTCCACACACACTCGCCTGCTAAGTGTCTCGATCCTCCTCAGTTATAGCAAACTATTTACCGTTTAGGTCTTCCAGGAAATCACATTCACGAGGAGACTGCAGGTATATTCAATCAGAGGTTCAGCAAGATGCTGCAACCCGAAAAAGCTCTCTCAAACATCTGTTGAGAAGCGCAGGTATCTGGCACTATCTGATAATCAACAGCCCTCCCGCCAACGAAAGTGTTGGAAAGACATCACCGATATGGATTAGTGTACAGTAGTAAACATCGCATTCCATAGCGCGACAACATTTAGGGGAGCCAATGGGAGTATGTTCTATTTATCCATGATGATACAGCCACACTGAATGCCTTGTTTGTACACTAAAGCAGATTCGGTTGAAACCTTCCTTTGGTGTATTGCACAGGTGTTTACGAAATGAAAAATCACCTTTATGGTCGGATATACTTACCAATAGGTAGAAATCACAATTTCGCATGTCAAATCTATCGTCCTCTTATTACTAAGTATAATAATTTTTTACAAGAAAAGTCTGATTATTTTCCAGACATGTCTGGAGGTATGTCACAACACTAACAACAGTAACATTACGTTCCAACACCGTAACATTCCCGACAAGTTGTGCGAATATCATTTATGTGTGTATAATGTCCGAAAAATTTTGGATATGTCCACATTCTTACCATGTCGGTGTCTTTTCTCACGGCCCAATACAGCTTCCCAGTAGAAAACCCACCTGCCACATCGTTGTTTTCCTACATTCGTCAAGGAATAAAGATCATAATTAGAATTAAAAAACACTCGCGTTTTATATTTATGTTACGTACGTTCTTGCATGGTAGCGTTTGGCAGAGCAGGAAGGACTGATACCCCAGCAAAGTCTCAGGCGCCTGTCAATTCTCTTGAAATCCCACCACGTTTCCACTGTACTATTCCATAGTCAGACGCCAGTCTACTGTAGTTTTCTACCCACCACGGACTAAGTAGAGAGCTATCACAACGCGAAAAATTGCGCATTGACTTACAGGGGGAAATTCACAATGACGCAGAGTGTGTGCAAACTACTCAAAGATAATCAGAAGCGTAACATCTACAGTTCATTGGTATCGATTGACCAACTATAAATATCTCCCTGTACATGCCATAGTGTCCTTTATTGTATTCCTATGGTTACCACACTTGAAATATGACAGTGCAATTGTGTCAACAGCTTCGTTGACAGCACAGTCTCTATTTCTCTTTCTTTCTCTCTCCCTCTGTCTCTCTCCTTGCTATTTTTGTAACATCAGGTGGAGATAACTGTAAACTGCAAAAACTTCCCTAACGTCACCTGGTGGAGAACTCAGTAAGATTTTACCGCATCTCTCTCATACGATATATCTGGAAAAATGTCGTCTGCTTGTAAAAATCGACCACATATGGTGATCCAATTAATTGTACATGTATTGGTTTAATGGAGTAGGTGGCCAGTGAACGAAGCCGCTTCTGCAGACCTATCTGGAGTTTTGCCGCTTGTACAGAAGAAAGACCACATACCATAGACTATCAACCACATTAGAGGGTTCTTATTGTTCGATAAGCAGTTTCTTTTTCTGTAACGCAATGAAGCAGTGTGTAACTACAGCTGTGTACGCAGCCATATACTTAGTTTTTCTAACATGGCTTTGAGGTCTGTATCATTAATGTGTTTCGGTCCTTTGCCTCTCACAGAAAGTTGAACACAGCGTGGTGTAAACTAATATGCCTCCTCAATACACAGGATGGTTGAAGTAAAGGAAGGAATCCATGTCTCTTATTGTGAAAAATGTCGAAGATGGAAACTGGGAGATTTTGCGGCATTGTGGAGCATTTCCAACTATCCGAAGGTAATGACCTCTGCATTAAAACTCATCTTCCACAGTGACGGGGTCGCAGATGCTTCTGTGTTCCATTTTCAAAGAGATACAAAGCACTGGCTCCCCATATTGGTGGTGCGTATTGCACCTGGTATATGATCGCTGTTTTGGCGTCCTTGGTGGTACTCATCCTGACTTCCAAATATTTATACACTGCGTCTTTCAATTTTATCACTTAACGGCGCATAACCTTACATGGAACAAGGGGGTATTCTGCAGGATTTAAATTAATAGAGAACGGATGGTGTGCACGATCAGTTGACGATCTCACTGGTGGAAGATTGGAATGATTTTCCTTTGCCCAGGCAAGCATACGAGTATTCTCATCCCTCCACATTTTTTTCGTACTTTCATCCATTTTACGTATTTTCCATCAATTTCAGTTATTTACGTTTTCCCGTAATTTCAGTGCATTTTACCCCAATTACTCGAGGTCGAAACCAACGGTCTCTACGAGTTGTCACGCAAACAAAACGTCTCATCCCTTCGACCTCGCGGTGCTACCAGCCAATGACGTTGCAGCATGATTCTCAGCTTCTGTATCATTGTTGAACCACTACCTCCATTATCTTTCTAGGATCATACACTTGTGAACCTGTCTCGAAACCTGTTACACTGGCTATACAGGGTGTTACAAAAAGGTACGGTCAAACTGTCAGGAAACATTCCTCACACACAAATAAAGAAAAGATGTTTTGGGGACATGTGCCCGGAAACGCTTGATTTCCATGTTAGAGCTCATTTTAGTTTCGTCAGTATGTACTGTACCTCCTCGATTCACCGCCATAATTTCACACGGGATACTCTACCTGTGCTTCTACAACATGCACCTTTACAAGTACGACACAACATGTGGTTCTTGCACGATGGAGCTCCAGCATATTTCAGTCGAAGTGTTCGTACGCTTCTCAACAACAGATTCGGTGACCGATGGATTGGTAGATGCGGATCAATTCCATGTCCTCCACGCTTTCCTGACCTCAACCCTCTTCACTTTCATTCATGGGGGCCATTTGAAAGCCCCGGTGCCAAATGTAGGGACTCTTCGTGCTCGTATTGTGGACGGCTGTGATACAATACGTCATTCTCCAGGGCTGCACCAGCGCATCAGGGATTCCATGCGACGGAGGGTAGATGCATGTATCCTCGCTAACGGAGGACATTTTGAACATTTCCTGTAACAAAGTGTTTGAAGTCACAGTGGTACATTCTGTTGCTGTGTGTTTCCATTCCATGATTGATGTGATTTGAAGAGAAGTAATAATATGAGCTCTAACACGGAAAGTAAGCGTTTCCGGACACATGTCCACATAACATATTTTCTTTCTTTGTGTGAGGAATGTTTCCTGAAAGTTTGGCCGTACCTTTTTGTAACACAAATACTGTTTCCTAGTGTAGGTTAGCTGTTAGGAAGAGGTGCGAAAAATTACATTCATTAACCGAAACACATTACAAATTCGATAAGATATTGTTACGATATGCCATTTCCCTCTATGTGGATGGGAGTCACTAAGTATTCTGACATTCACAGGATAAAGCCGCAGCTAGAAAGATCTCACCAATACCTTTGATGATTACCACGCCCAGAAACGAATCATATACACAGCAACATTTTGCCCTCTTTTAGAAAAGTGTTGCCCTTCGTCCGTGGAGTTCGTAAAGCCTGCTCCGGTCTCTGCCACACCTACCATTATGGTATGAGGTCTGAAGATGGTCAATAACTGACATCAATAAATGTTCATTGCAGTCTAGACTGTCTATGTTCATTTTAAGGTACTAAGAAAAACCGCTGTTCTCCACGAGAAATGTTCTTAAAAACTAGCGTAACGTGGTTGCGGATAACTTTGGGGTCACGCCTGAGCTTGTGATCTGATATATATAAATGAATTACTCTAAATTTGGTGTCGATCGAAGTAAAGAATTTATTACAGCCGTTGTTCTAAAACTGATTCTAAATGTAGTACAGTTGTAAACATCTGCGCTATTTTTCTGTGTGATTGTGTGCATGTATCTGTTTCAAGTTGGGAGCTCTAGACCATACTCCGAACCTATAACTGGCTTCATTGTTTCATGCATTTTCCATTCCTGACGATCATTTTACAGGTCTGATTCGGGCATAGCATAATTTCCGAACTGTAACCGGATGTCAACAGTGGGCGCTATACATGTCTAGAAAGATATAGAGAGTATGTATCACAAAGAATCTCCACGTCATCTTAATGCGCCTGTGTGTAGCATACATCACTCCATAATCTAAGAATTAAATAAAACAGTAAATAACTTTTCAAAACTTTATCAGTATGTACTTCAGTATATTAATATTAAAATTGTAAAATCTCAGATTGTTCAGACGAAAATGTTCCACTAAATACAATTTTTAACAAAAAATTAAGTGGCACTAAATAATGCAGCTAGAACGCCAAAAACTGTTCAGAAAGTACAAATGTACGTCACAATCAATTGTTACAAGTCTCAACTTGATAAGAGCAATATTTTTATCAAAATTGGAGTTTTTACGGAAAATTGAACGCGCCTACATATTAGGCACATAAAGATGAAAGTTCGTATGTAGCCTCAGTTACATATAAAAACATTAACTGTGTTATCCATTAAGCTACCTCTAATAGTTTTCAAGTAATTTACTAAGAACTAAATTTGAAACGAAAACATCGTTATTCGTAATAGATTATCATTTGTATTAATGATACAGAGTTCTAATTACAGCACTTGATTATAGATTAACGAAATAATACGTCTGTATCAAGTTTCAAGACGTTAGTGTAAATACCAGTCAATACAAGAACTCTTAAAGTAGTAGTTCAGAGGCCATGTTCTACTGTCTGCTCCGTTCTAAAATTTCTAGCCGTCAAATGGTAAATGCAGTGTAGCTGAACCTTTTTCTGTAACTAAAACCATCTTTGACTTCGTTCAGACAAAAAATACGAAAATTGTACCTAAATCGACACATAACAGAATTATTCATTAATACGTGCCCTCCGGCTGGTGTGGCCAAGCGGTTCTAGGCGCTTCAGTCTGGCACCGCGCCACCTCTACGGTCGCAGGTTCGAATCGTCTCGGGCGTGGATGTGTGTAATGTCCTTAGGCTAGTTAGGTTTAAGTAGTTCTAAGTTCTAAGGGACTGATGACCTCAGATGTTAAGTCCCATCGTGCTCAGAGCCATTTGAACCAATACGCGCGCTAGAAAGTTGCCATATAGAAGCAGCGGTTGACAGCAGATGATCCGTTCGGTTTTCTGCTGCCGTCATACATAAATACGGCAAGAAAGGCAGTAGACGGACACATTTGATCTATCACTCTGTCCGTGTCAAATGCCGGCTTACGTACAGCCTCGGATGATGTCACAGCCTAGCTACTACCAAACGCGAGTTCGGTAAGAGTAGGAAGTGAACACACATGGACTCTACACCGTCCTGGAATGCTTAATTTCACGGTAGTAACTGTTTATGTGCCGCTTGTAATACCAACTAAACCATGTTGCAAGTGCCGATATTACTTTTCACTTCTGTGCGAACAATTTGCTATGATGATTAGAAGTCAGTGAGAAAAACTATTTGAATAAGAACTTACCATAGAGGTTGCCTGCGAACTGCTAATAGTGTTGTATATGATAGGGGAATTATAACTATTATTATTACCAGGAATATTACTATGTTTGTACAAGTGAAGTTTAACTGAATGTATGAATCAGAGCTCAAAACATTTATTTATAATCATAGCATTTTCATGCTGTAAGGACAAGAAGAATGAGGACTTGCAGACTGGGTATTAAGATCAGTATGTTTTCCCTCATTTTCTGAGAGTGAGGAAGGAACATAATGACCAAGTGACTGCGAGAAAACGCGCGCAAATTATTATATGCTGTCTACGCATTGGCGATGTGTGAAACAAGCCACTATGGGTGTGATAAGCGTGCAGTGCATTGTCTGTTAAAGAAGAGGCTTCAAGAAAAGTATTAAGGGAAGAGCATTGTTTGGCCGAAGCATATTAAAAGTTGGAAGACGATCCTTCGTTAAGTAACCGTTGCCGCCGAACTACAACGTCGTGTCAACAGGTTCACCTCAAGCAACACTTCAATTTACAATGCTTACAAAGGCTTCCTAGTGTTTTAGAATCAGTTATGGGGCAATATGTTACGTGCGCAAAACCTTAATGTGGTTGGTTGGAGAGCTGGTTTAATGAGGGGGAGGGGGGGGAGGGGGGACAAAACTGCTTTGTCATCTGTCCCATACTTTAACCCTGTTAATCGTAACATTACCTTAATTACTTCCCAAATTCATTGGTGTAACAACCATGATCCACTTTCCTAACAACCGAATATGCGTCCCAAGGAAAAACACTTAAAATGAAAAGTATTAAATATACCACGAAGTAAACTACAATTTTGCGTCTTGAAGTGAATCTTGCCGCGTGACCAAAGCAATTAATGAATCTGTTACTACAATAATTTCAATGACCTTTTCAAAACAAAAGTTTGTCAAATATTGCAAGCAGTGAATATGGAAAAATTATAGAAATTTTTTTCCAATTCAGATATATTATTCTGTGTTGTGTATTTCATGACTGTTTATACTGATCTTGGCTTTTGTATTTTCGGTGTTGCTTTGTTATCTTTCTGCTAACTGTTAATTTTGGCTTTTTTAACGCATTTTGAAGAATGTGGGTAGTTAAAACTTAGTGTAAGTTAATATTATTGTGAGGTCAAGCTTCTTAATCATTACCGTGTCACCATAGGCAATGAGTCAGTCAACACTAATTTCAAACAATTCCAAGTATATGACGAAATAATAAACTACCAGTTGTACAAAAGAAATTTAATTGCTTTGCCGGTTTTGGGCATTTAGTGCCTATCTTCAGTTGCTGAAAATTCATAAACCACTACTTGATTCCAAATAATCACGTTTTGTGGTAATCGACCAACCAGATTTTTGTGATGTCTTTCATGATCGTTTGAGCTCCTGCGTATGTAATGACAGTCGTTGTCTGCAGACATATCATTAGGTAAGTTCAAGTACGATTTAACTCAGTGACTATTAAAACTGTTGTTCACTGTAAGACTGAGGACCATGCTATTTCGTTTAAAAATGACATTCTCTCTAAATTGCAGTTCCATGGTTAGTAACAAACTCGACTATCTAGTCAAAGTTAATCTGTACTGTTACACATGTTGATTGGACAACTTACCTATGTGTTCTTGTAACTATTAGTTGTACACTTCATTACATTCTAACAGTTTATATTCCTTGGAATCATCCCTTTTCCTGTTATTAGGTACATTTAATCACAGTCGATCACTCTTCCAGATTGGATATGTTATGAAAAGTAACTCATATGATTGTGAAGTATGGACCAGAGTTACGATCTAAAGACCACTGCAATGTACGAAATGCTCATCGTTTATTATAGAAACGTATGTAACTTTGATGGGTGTTAATAATACAGAAACGTGCACTGTCAGTGGCTACTGGGAAAACAACGTGGTCCATGAGCTATGAGTTTAGTCCTTGCTTAAGGAACCGTCGCACAGTAGTACACAGACCTGTACTTACGAGCTGAAGTAGGATCACATACAGTTCGCGCAAAGGTTTTTACAAACTAACGAGATAATGCCCTTTAGACGCAATGTCATTTCACTTAGTTTTGGCAGTCGTTATGCCTGAACCAAATCATTCTATTGCTGAAACATTCTACTCGCACCAGATATTGTTTAACACGTTGTGCGTTATTGATGTCAGTATTCAGAATTTCAAATTTTATGCTCTTGCTTTAGTGATTGAAATTTCATCTGATGTTACGACATTTGAAGATGAAGTACAATTTCGATACTACACTTCGTGGCAGATTAAAAGTGTGTGCCGGACCGACGTTGGAACTCGTGACTTCTGCTTTTCACGAGCAAGTGCTCCATCGACTGAACTCCCAGTCGTCACAACTTCAATTCTGCAGAACGTCGTCTTCTACCTTCCAAACTTCACAGAAGCTTTCAGAAATAGCACTCGTAGAAGAATGGTTATTGTGGAGACATGACTTAGAGTCAGCCTGGGGGATGTTTTTAGAATGAGAAGCTGTGAGGACAGGTCGTGAGTCGTGCTTGGGTTGCTCAGTCGGTAGAGCACTTGAGTGCGAAAGGCAAAGGTCCCGAGTTCGAGTCTCGGTCTGGCACACAGTATTAACCTGCCAGGAAGTTTCATATCAGCGCATGGTTTGTCAAGGAGACGTGAGAACTTAGCTGTTGGACGTCCCGTTGCCTTCTTATGGGCGGAATCAGCTGCAACCCAGGTGACACCGTCAATCCAATCTCAGGAATAAGAAGTGAAACCCCTGCGAGAGTCACTAGAATTGAATAGTCAGAAGTTTGACGAAAAGACCACAGAACTTTTTAGGCATGTCTTGACTTCCACGTATTTTCTTTTTAATGGAGAGTACTACGAACAAACGGAGGAAGTCGCCATGGGTAGCCCACTCTCATCGGTGGTAGCGAATTTGTACATGGAGAACTTCGAGAAGGAAGCCCTGTCGTCATCCGGATGGAAACCTACTTGCTTTTTCCATTACGTGGACGATACGTTCGTCATCTGGCCACATGGTATGGATAAACTCCTTGACTTCCTGACACATCTAAACTCCATACACCCCAACATCATATTCACTATGAAGACTAAAACGGAGGGTTAATTAACTCTCCTTGACGTCTTGGTCAAGAGAAGGGCTGACGGCATCCTAGGTCATGTGGTGTATCGGAAGACAAAGCACACTGATCTGTATTTGCACGCAGACAGCTGCCACCATCCTTCACAGAGGAATGGGGTACTTAAAACTCTAGTGCATAGGGCGCGCGCTATCTCTGACGCAGAGAGTGTTTCCCAGGAATTGGAACATCTAAGAATTGTATTTCGAAAAAGTGGGTACTCAGAGTGGCAAATTCAACGTGCTCTCTGCCCAACCACTATAGCACAACCTGTGGAGATGGATGAAATCACGAGGGAGGAGGTAGGCACTGCGTTTATTACATATACAGGCTCACTCTCGGGGAAAATCGCCCGCATTTTGAAGAAACACCAGGTCGGTACTGGGTTTTGCCCTCCAAATAAAACTCGTGCACTGGTGTGATGCGCCAAAGATGACCTCGGTTTGAGGAAGGCCGGCGTGTACCAGATTCCGTGTCAATATGGCAAGTCGTATATTGGTCAGACGATGCGTACCGTCGAGGATCGATGCCGTGAACACCAGAGGCACACTCGACTGATGTATCCGAGCAAGTCGGCGGTCGCTGAACATTGTTTGTCACAAAATCACGCTATGGAGTATGAACGCACGAGGATTCTTGTACAGACTGGGACAGCGTTCTTAGAGAGACCATCGAAATTCGCACCAATGACGACTTCATAAAATGTGACTATGGCTATAATCCTAGCAAGGCTTGGAAACCAGCGATTGGGTTAATTAAGAGTAAATCGAGAAAACGTATAGGTTTGACGACCACGGCGGACAGAGCCATCACATCGACGTCATCTCATACGCCGTCGCAATCTGTTCCACCGCGGGACCGTGGCGCGGGGCGCGGACAGCGGAGGGTGCACGCCGCGGGCGGAGGGTATTTAAATCGGCCGCCGCCGCGACCGAACCCACTTCCCTCTGAGCAGCCATAGCGTAGGGATCTTCGCTCCGGCACGTTCGCAGGCGCTCCGTCCGTCAGTTCACCTGATGATGGTGACATGTATGATCGCCGAAATATTGTGCCCGTTGGACACTGTAGACCGGCAGTACACCCGTGGATATTTTGATTAAGATTGACGTTGTCACGTAGACCTTGTAGATACTTGTTAACGCTTGCTGCGTTGTAGCTGATGGATTGTCTGTATTATCAAACCGGCGTAGTGAAAGATTGCCTATACAAGCAGACGTTGGAACACGAGTGGAAATGAAATGGCAGGCGTAACTCGGGCTCTGGTTGGAAAAGCCCCCATAAATGTGATGGCCATATGCATAATAATGTGCACCATGGGATATTTTTCCAGCGATGAAAACGTGACAGGGAATAGAAGAGAGGATGCACAAAGTAACGGTAGACCGGAAACATCAGCGCCAAGTGAGAATGTGGTAGGCCGAGCGGGAAGAAATTCTAACGATATTTTCGATTTTAAGCATTTCATCTCTGTACGAAAATTCCAATATTGCAAAGACGAGGCAAATGTTTTGCCCCAAAAACTTTCATTTTACAATTTGATTTATTATTACCTCCTGACTGGCCTCTGATGTACAAACAGGAACAGCGGCCGATTGCATGCGGAACTTTGCAAAATCGTGCACGTCATACGAAGAGTTTCCTGGCGCATTTTTAAACAAATATTGGTTCAAGGAGACACAGGACAAGATCAAACAGAAAATAATGATCAGCAGAGACTTGCAGAGTTCAGGGTTCCGTACTCCGTTTAAGTATTTCCAAAATTTGGCCAAGAAAAATCAGTATTTGGACGACCCAAGCACACCGGCTGAGAGCATAAGATTGTTGGAGTTGCCAGTTTCCTACCAGAAAACGCTCATCGGCCGATGTGGAAGTAATGTAGAAGGATTCAAAGCTATCCTAAGAGAGTTTGAGTTCGCTTTCAACGAGCACCAGGCGCGAGAAAAACGTGGGGAGAGAGACGTGCAAAGTGAAAGAAGGAGAACGAAGAAGGGAATAATAGAGGCCACAATTGGCAAAACTATTTAAATTGGTCGCCTCACCAAAACATGGACCATAGATTCTGTAGTGAAACAATTTGCAGTGGAAGAACTATGGCAGAGAATATAGGCCACAAAATGAACGCAAATGGGGACCACAAAATAATGGTGCATCATGAGGGGACAATAGACAAACTCGTCTACAGTCTGACCCAGGAGGTACGGGATAAACAACAACAGGAAACGGGGACAATCAGTTAAAATTAAGAGCTTTTAACATTAGACCACCTAATCCTTGGAGAGTACTCTTCAATATGACGTAGAAAGTTAACAATGACTAGGCCAGACGACGGGCACTAGTGAAAATGCACCCGTAAACCGCCTCGGAAGTAATAACATAAATATTATAGAATATGAGGACATGAGGGAGATATTACTTGATGAAACGGAAATGTTACCCAAACAGGAAATCTATCCGGTGGTAAAAGTACAAATTGTAGCAGTTATGTGTACTGCTGTAATGGATAGTGGAAGCGAAGTCTCAGCTACTTCAGATAGGCTGTTCATTAAATGCAAGGATTCAGTTGATCCACCGATGCTCGCAGAACAAAAAAAAGGTACAAGGTGTGTTAGTTGGAAAGGGTATAGACGTATCGCAACAAAAAGTCTGGATTTTGAATGCCACTGCAAATATGTTCATAATACCGAAAATAATAGCAGATATAATAATCGGTGTAGATTTTCTTTCAGCGCAGAAAGCTATCATTGATCTAGGAAGAGGGTAGTTATTGTTGGGGAAAGAGAATAAAATAAAAATCAGATTTGATGAGAAGGCAATAAAAGCTCAAATTTCGGCGAGCTGTTGAATGCTACAATTCAATGACCAATATGCAGTTTGGAAGGAAGAGTGTAGAAAAAAATAACGAGAATAGAGCAGAGTTCAAGTCAGAAAGTGAGCAGATTAATGAAATTAACAGAAAGATTGATTTGAAACTCGAGAATCTTTAAAATACAGATAATATGGACAGGCAGGGATTGGAGCTTACACACAAAAATAACGGAGAGATTTTGTCACCTAAAATCGGATGTATTAAGAGGTATCAATATAAATTTCTGGTAAAGGAACATAGAGCACTTCGATTACCTCTTTGCGCCATCCCATAGTCATACCGGGAAAGGGTTCTAGGTGATCTTCGAAGAACGGAGGACGAAGGTGTAACTGAGGCCGCGAGATCTGAGTATAATAGTCCACTACGCACAGTAGACATAAAGGATAGTGGAATTCGACTGTTGTTAGACTCACGCCATATAAATACCATTATTGCACCAGAGACGGATCGCCCTGAAATGCATGAGGAGCTCCTTAAAATATTTCTTGGGGTTTCGGTGTTTTCCTCACTTGATTTGCGATCGAGCTTTTGGCAAATAAAGCTCGATCCTGACTGCCGAAAATACATGGCCTTTATTGCCTTTGGAAGACGTTTTCAATTCAAAAGACTCCCTTTTGGATTGAATATATCTTCAGCTGCATTTATCAAGCAAAATATTGAGCGAAGAGTTAAAAGAGAAGATCATGTGTTATGTAGACGATATATTGATAGCAGAAAATACCTGGAAGAGGCAAAACGAACTCTTATAGGTGTTAAGCAGTTTGGAAAAGTATGGGGTGATTGCAAATATTGATAAGTCTTCTTTTGGGAGCAGTAGGAGTATCTTTCTGGGACACGTGAAAACAGTAGAAGGGATTAGTCCCGACCCAGAGAGGATGGCAGCAATTGCGAAGTTTACCACTCCTATAACCAGAAAACAGCTGAGAGGGTTTCTAGGGATAATAAATTTTTATAAAACGTTTATCTAAGTAGAAACATTAGCTAGTCCTCGACTCTACCAATTGACGGGAAAAGGAACACCCTTGGTTTCGAATGAGTGTGCAGACCGAGAATTCAATAATTTGAATGCGTCACTAGTCAATGCTCCTATTTTACGCATCCTGACCTATCACAGGATTTTTGTATGGCCACTGATAGGGCGAAGAGCAGTCTGGGAATTATGTTGTTTGAGGAGTTTGAAAAAGACGGCAAATTAGTACATTGAACAATCGCTTTTGGTAGAAGAGTATTATCCAAAAGTGAAAGGAACAACTCTGTTATCGAACTTGAAGCCTTTCCAGTAGTATGCGGATTTAAAAAGTTTAGATACTTTTTGTTCGGTAGAAAAACAAACGTCTATACCGAACATAGGGCTCTAGAATTTCTCCTAAGTGCCAAACTTCCACATGGAAGACTAGCGAGATGAGTAGCTGTGCTTCAGGAATACCACGTTATCAAGACTCTAAGTGCCTGGTCCGACAATCGTCATTGCTGAAGCCATGTCCCGCTCAACTATTGGTGTAACAGAAGAGACGGCTGAAGCATTAGATCAAGAGCACTTTCCGTTGTTATACCTCAAACGGGTTTCATTTGAAAACTACATCACTCTAACGATTCGGAATATCCAGAATGAGCAGAACAAGGACACAGGTCTAGTCGAAATAAGGGAAATATGGAAGCATAAGACACCACTACCTATTGAGAAAAGGGATTCTGTTTTATAGTGAAAACGTTAATGATACGTTGTGGGTGGTGTGCATACCAAATGAGTTTTTTTAAATAAGCTTCTATGGTATACCAACCTAAGTTGCGCACATTTCAGTCCACGAAAATGTTTTATGAAAAGAGGAGGGTCTGCTATTTTCAAAACATGGAGAAATGTATACAGAAAGTACTAACTGCCAAACGGCAAAATCCATTACTGTAGGGACCCAGGCTGCCTTATACCCAATTATTCCTGAGAAACTAAGTTACATGGCAGCGACGGATTTAATGGGACCATTACCCAACACACCGATGGGCCATCATTATATTTTGGTAGTATTAGAGCTGACATCAAAATTCGTGACACTGACAACTAAAAAGGGCAACTGGTCCAACTGTGAGTAGAGCCTTTTGCAGAGACTTCATAAGCCAAGTGTGAACTGTAGATGGTATTATCTCAGATAATGGACCTCAATATAAATCTAAGGTATGGAAAAGAACATTAAGAAGGTATAAAATAAAGCCTATATTTATTAGTAGATTTCATCCGAGTTCTCACCCTGTGGAGAGAACGACAAAAGGTTTGGGTATTTTATGTAAACTGTACTGTCGAAAGAATCATGCTAGCTGGGATGTATTTCTTAAAGATTTTCAGCATGTGAGAAAAGAGCTCCCCCACAGTACTACATTGATGCCACCTATGATGGTTCTGAAGAATAGGGACCCTCTAGATAAAATTGGAGGACTAATCGATTTCCCACAAAGGACGCACCGACAACATAAAATCGTAGTGGAGGAGGCTTTGCGCAATATTCGGGTCGCTGGATAGAAGCGCAAGGGAATTTGTAGCTAGCAAAAAAGTCTTATAGGTTGTCCAATAAGTTCCTCAAGAGATAAGAAGTCTTGCGCACGCAAATTCTGTTGAAATTGAGTCTGTGACTTCAGAATAATCTTTGGGACTTCCATCATGTGAGCCACCTCAAGCCATTTGCTGAATAAGTAGGAAGAATTAAAGTGAGTTTGTATGGCGAAAGTAAAGTATATTGTATATAGTTAGCAATTAAGTTAAGTAGTTGCACTGAAGGGATATGGAGATTAATGAACATTTTATGTGCTGTTACCATATTAAAAGACGTACTACAATGCATAAGAAGAGCTGGATGTCGAGAGTGAGAAAATCAGGGTATGTTTCTTTGTGTAGGGTATAACTATGTGTACAGAAAGCTAAGTGTACAGTTTAAAAGATGTTTCGAGTTTAAGATGTGCTATCTGCCAATGAAAAAATAAAGTAAAATTGAGAAACGTGTGGTACCGCAAAATTGTTGTAAATATGTGTGAATAGGTAAGTTTGTTAGCCAATTGATGTGGAACGTATTAGCAGAGAACGTCAGCATTTTGAAAACAAACAATTAGAGTTACTTCATGAAATTAGTGTTTATTTTCCGTGTTTAGCAATGGGATCACAAGTGAGTGACTTGCTAATAGTGGTTTGCAGTGAACACAGGTGTGTCGTCCAGGTATGATTTGCCTCCAATCAGAGAAATTAGAGTTCAGTAGGTGGCCTGCTCCACGTGGCTGCGTGAGAGCGTACCACTATTTGCATATGGAATTGTTGGATTTATGCTGTTCAGAGAGATGGAAGAATTGTGTATATGGTGGCCAGTTTTGTGGAATACCATTTGACCGCACCAAAATGTTGAGTGTTATAGTGTCATCAAATGGATGTGTAAGAAGAGGCTATCAACACGTAAAAATTAATAAAGGAATGTAGGAAATGCTATATGCTCAAAGTACATAACATCGCGGGTAATTCATAAGGGCATGGCAGTTGTGTTCATGAGCAGTGATTCTATATAATGCACCAAAATCTTTATGTTTGCAGGCACCACTAATAAAATAAAATATAACTTTAGTAACATAAAAGGCAGAGTTAACGATACATAATGGTAATATCAGCAGCTTCGGAGAAAGGACAGCAACAGAGACAGTGTTACTGAGTAAAAATATGGAAGAAGGTATGTGACAGAGTGATTAAGGTAGCTGTCAGTAATTTTGTACTAAACTTGTTGTGTAGTTAGATTATCCACAGGAAGTAAGCAGAGGTATGAAATGAAAGAGAGGCCTGCCTAATCAATCATTTGTGTATGTTCATGCAAATGTGCACTTTGTTGTTCACAGATATTCACGAGGACATTCGTGATGAAACCAAAAGCCATGAGATTGGACGATCTTGCTATACCCAACGACAATTTATTACTTTGAATAGGGTTGTAGTTAGACTAGTACGAACATCCAACTGGCAAGTAATTTAAAAAGTAGTATTTGCAGTTATTAACATTGGGATCTCGTGATGATCATAATTCTACTGTTATGTGTATTTTCACAGGTATACAGGTGCTGATAGATATTTAATAATTAAATTACATAGGTTGAGGAATGTGTTCTTTTATAATTAACATTAACTTTGTACTTGAAATTTTGGACAGAATAATTAGGGTAAATAAGTGAGTATCTTGGTTGATTGTCACCTACAACAATAAATGACCTCACTGGTAAGTGCGTTTTAAAATATACATATATTTCATAATAAAAAGATGTGAATGATTTTGTGTTGTGTAGTCTGTAGTATTTGTGTAAATCGTAAACTAATCGTATGTTATAATGGATACAGGTTTCACAAAAAGAAACTTTTGTGAGACACACTGGAAGCAACAATGTGATGTACGGATGTAATAGGAGGCTAATGGCACATCTGCAGAGAAAAGCGGAAGCAAGGGACAAGCCATGTTGCGGACGTGGGCAAACAGCAGCCCTATTCAAATGCAGCTACCTGAAGACCTTGGGCGGCAGACAATGACTGAGCGAGCACGTAGTGTGCGGCAATCCGCACCAGACCTGCTGATTTGCATCACGATGGGTGTTTAAACGGCCACAAAGACTTGTCTCCACTGTTGTACTACATGAAGGAGACGAGATAAGCAAATTGTACACATGATACAGGCAGTTAAACCTACAGCAAAATTGCTAATAGCTGTATGTAACTGTGTACTCTGCTTGCTTTTCCTTCTGATGTTCTCTGCCAGACAGAGGCCGAATAACATAATAATCTGTAGCAGTCAACCACCTGACACTGGCTTTTGAGGAATCTGAGTCACACACATTGCCTCATGTTCCATGTATAATGTCACCAAACAGATAACCTACCTGTCCTCAATTACCGATATCCTTATCCAAAATGTAATATTTATACCAAGAGAAAGAAGCAACACAAAGAACAGAAGAGTAGTAACACAAACATAGTAAAAAGAAGAAACACAAAGAACCGAAGCCTATATGCCAACATTTTAGTCTTAGCTGATGCAGAAGAATTTTAGGTGACCTATAAAGAGCCGGCCGCAGTGGTCTCGCGGTTCAGGGCGCTCAGTCCGATGCCTCGCGACTGCCACGGTCGCAGGTTCGAATCCTGCCTCGGGCATGGATGTGTGTGATGTCCTTAGGTTAGTTAGGTTTTATTAGTTCTAATTTTTAGGGGACTGATGACCACAGATGTTAAGTCCCATAGTGCTCAGAGCCATTTGAACCATTGACCTATAAAGATCCTACCTGACTGTATCAGTCTCAAACTGTGTGCAAATTTGACGAAAACTTGGCTGTTTCAAAACATACACCCACTTACCTTACTGTATATTCTGAGGATCCTTCCAGATCATCAACTCTGCAAGAGACTTGGAACCTGATGGGATCAACAATGCCCTGAGGGTCCGAAGACTGATTTGCAAAGCCACTGTGACTGATCTCAAGCCGGCCGGAGTGGACGAGGGGTTCTAGGCGCTACAGTCTGGCACCACGCGAACCGCTATGGTCGCAGGTTCGAATCCTGCCTCGCCCATGGATGTGCTTGACGTCTTTCGGTTAGTTAGGTTTAAGTAGTTCTAAGTTCTAGGGGACTGATGACCTCAGCAGTTAAGTCCCATAATGCTCAGAGCCATTTGAATCATTTGAACAGATCTCAAACAAGTGTTGAACCGATCTTCACTTACTAAACATCAAAAAACTGTAGCTTCAATCCCGATACACAAATGAAGATGAGAGTGTGTTGTGAAATCTGAATCAGTGTGTGACTCTTGATTTAAAAATGTGTATAATTTGACGAATACTGAACAGTTACACTCACAAACTAACAGGTTCTGATATATTTATCGTTTTTGTAAACATCTTGTGCTTAATTTCAGGGTGGTCGTAAGAAAATGTTTGTGTATATATTCACGTAAAATTATTGTTTGTCATTCTCTTTGTAAATGATGCTATATATCAATGTTTTTATATATTTGTGTATTTATTTATGTAAAATCATTGTTTGCCACTTTCTTTGATATTGATGATAAGGGTTTTAATGTGTTTAATATATTACATTTTATACACTATCAACAAGAACATTAGTTAAAATTGGTGGTAAATCCGCACTCATATTACAAATTACAGTAAATGTAAATGAAGCTTATCAAATAACACTCTAGAACATAAGATTTTTGAAATGTTTAAAGAGTATACACATTATTGAAACACTAGACTTGGCCAATCAGTTTGTGAAATGATGTTTTTTTTTTTAAAAAAAAAGCAACATGGAAGAGGAGGGCATATATATGACCAAGTAAAATTAAGCAGGATGGTCTACAGAATTTTATATAATTGTAAAATGACCAATAGATAACCTCTAGAATGATTGACTAACTGTTTGTTTTGCATATTGATGGCTAAATGAAGCACATGTAATTTATTGGACGAGCGCTTTGAAAAGATGAGGATACTTTAATATTTCTTGCCTCAACCTATGTCCGAGGGATGGATGAATGACAGAGAGCATGGGCTTTAAATCTAAAAGAAAGATAGGAAATACCATATTTGAAAGAGCATAGAAATTTTGTAATGTTAGTTAAATTTCTTTTGATAACATGGGTTATTTTGCATGTTATTGTATATTCCAATTGTTATGTCTCTGAAAAATGTTCCGAACATAAGTAGCAGCCAGATTAAATTATAAACATGTAGTAAACAAATTTATGTCAGTAAGCCCATGAATGAACGCAGAATGACTGTAAAAGAACATACCATGATTCTGTTATTGCTCTGCCCTCGTATTCTTATTAGTTCGCTTGCCCAGACAATTGATAGTTATATTATTTTGTATTGGATGAGATAATTCTATAGGAATTACCCCATCCTAGTACAAAATAGTTCAATAGGTGGGCGTATTGTAAGGTGGCTATAATTTCCCCTGTAAGCTGCCTATTATTTCACACCTTAGAAGCACTCATCTACGTACTTTGCTGTGATTTACAACCACAATTAGGTATCATTTTATAGGTTGTACACCTTTACTTAGGCCCTGGAAGGAAAAGTCCGCACAGGTGTGTTGGTCCTGCTTAATACAGGAAGTAACCCAAGATGGACCGTAAGGGCATCTGAGCGCTGAAGCACAATACAGCAGCGGCCAGCCGGTACTGTAGCGACGCGAGAAGGATAACCGAATAGTACTTCACAAACTCAGAAAATCTTAGACCCACAGAGAGGAACGAGGAAACGTTATCTCGGAAATCACAGAGGCTAGGTTATTTCCGACGATATTTTACTCTGAGAAGCGTACCATTGTATGAACTCCTAATTAATGGGTATAGGTATTTCCTTGCAAACTTTCCGCGCTGGATGACAAAAGACGAAAATATGTTTGGCCGGCATTTGGAAGAATCTGTAGAGAGCGAGAATATTCCTTTGTTTCGAGAATATGATTCGCCTTCTGCAGTTACGAGGGAGGGGAGCCGAGCTTTGCTGGGAAGCTGGCGCTGGAAGGAACGAGGTCTTCTGTTTTGAGCGCCAGTGTTTGACTGTAGCTCAGTATCAGCTTTTGTTGCTACAGACGGACTTGTTGTCTTGGCTCTCAAGAGATTTTATAGTTAGAACGATTAGGCACTGTACCTTTGTGAATTTATACGATTCTGGACTTCGCCTCCGAGTAGGGAGTCGTCGTTAAGTACGCAGCGTTCAGTGCATGAGAGCAATTCTTCTTCCTATACTCACGTTGAGACGTTATCTGAACTTCGTTGTTGTGGCTGGGAGTTGGCGTTTCTCATGTGTGGAACACAGAGAGGAGAAGACAGTATTAGTTTGTTAGACTATACTAGTCAGAGGACCGCCGTCTGCCAACCTAGTGTTTGAATGAGGTTTTTTTTATATATTTTGTGGCAAGAGTTCTTCCCTCGTCGAAAACGTGTACGAGAACCAACACTCCAACTCACCGGATGCAGTACATATGGTGGTATTGCTAATTGCTTCGGCTTATTAGGGCTATGAAACTAAACAGCAGTGATCATGTAAATATTATTTCCCCTGAGGTTGCACACCACTGTAGATCATCTTTGAAAGTACTGTCTTCTAGTGTTTGGTACGTAGATTATGTCAGTCATCTCGCGTTATTTATATTAGATCGCGTTGCGATAAAAAGGTGCAGAGTTAAGCAATTGATCAATCATATTAGTTAGGAAATTCATTTGTATCTCTTTACTCCCACTGGATATTGATACATAAATATTTGCAGTATATAATGGGGTTTTCAACTACATTTAAAGTATAAGCAGGAACAGCATTTATAATTTTGTAGTTACTAGTTCCCTTAATCATTCATTTATGTTTAAGTTGTAATTTGCATCTTAAAGAGCAAGACGGAGGAGATAATATCACTATTAAGAGGCCCTAAGATGTGCTTCAGCGAGTAGTCCAACAGGGCCAAATCTTCATTTTTGCTTTCAGTGTTTTCCGTTGCCCACACTCATTTCACACCCGCCTGGAGTATCATCTGGCAATAGTAATATATTCTACTTACAAGAAAAGTATTTGTACTCCCCGGAAGTCTCAGCTGTGTTTTATAATAATGTGCAGCTAGCAGCTAACAGCCGAATCCAAACGCGTCAACTAACGTCATTAGGTGCCTAAGAAAGTAGTCTCCCTGCTCGGTAGCAAACAAACATACTTACAGAGTCAGATACGTATTAAGATCTGCTTAATTTTAATTATCATTGCTTAATTCGGAAGCGAGTTAAGAAAATTTCGCCACGTACCTCGCGGGCAGGTGGGTAAGTATTGCGGCCATGGTGGGGTTAAGGGATGCGAGAGGAGAAACGATTTTTATTGTTTATCATCCGTTTCTGACAACTCATGGACGTAAGCGGTTCGTACCAGTCAGCCGATGAGCAGAAAAGTTTGACGACCATTGCTGTATACAGTCAGTGAGTAAAATTTACTCATTTGTTGTCATCTACGTGTCACACTTGGAATGATCAGCAGTGTTCGTCGTCTTCGTCGTCAGACGAAGATATTCATGCACTTCGTATTTTCCAAATTCTATGTATTGGGGAACCAAAGATACTTTTTGACCTGACTGTGGGTATGAAGATGTGGTGACTTCGACGTAATCGCAGTACAAAAATGACAATCCACTAAGAAACTGGGAGGGGGTAGTGCGAAGAAGAAAGTCTTAATTACATACTCACATTTTTACAAAGGCAAATACATTACAAAATAAACTCATTACCGTTCCCCAACCGCGACATTGTAGTTTTAAACCTTGAGCTTTCGGCAACTATAACCAACATTATCTGCAGAACTGACATATTACGTAAAATGACACCAACTTCAAGAGTTATAAATTAGGTACAAAGTCCTTCCCAGTACTAAGCGCGTTTGTATGCTTGTGTCTTATGGATGTGTAGCCGCGCTGAGAAGCAGAAAATTGAAACTGAAATTGAAAAATTGGGCCGTTATTTGTCCTGACAGCTGATGGAATATCGATGACGAGGCATTCTCTCTGCTCTTTGGTATCTTCTGTGCATTCGTGTCATGATAAATGAGCCTAATGAATGGGAAATGGGAAGTGACACCTGAGCTTATGCATAATGCAGATCATTTTACATGTGCTCGATATGTACTTCTGCACAATATGACATACAACGTGTTTGTCCCGCTTTATGAAGTTGCAGTCTAAGTTTTTGTGTGTATCGTGCTTTGTTGCTGAGGTTTGGCTTTTTTCCTTGTTTTGGTGGAGAATGAATCATAGCTCTGTCTGGGAAAATCGCTATACTTTATCAGTAGACGCTACTGAATAATTCTGTAGCACGCACCCGGAATTTTTCCGTGAAATCGAATCCTGGACCTCGTATAATTTCGTAAAAGGCGCCCGGTGAGCTCACCATTGCTAGCGAGGCACCCCATTAGATATGTGTTCGATAGGTTATGAGCACCGTACACAGAATTTTGCAGAAAAGTTTACGAAACAACACTATTTGAGAGACAGTTTAACCTAGGTAGCGAGATCTGACTTTCTTTTTCTCCACACAGTTTTAAGTATTTGAATCCCCAAAACTAATTGCCAATTACGATTCCTGGGTCCTGAAAGGATTTGCGGTAGTCTGTAACAATAAAAACATACTTAATCGTTTTTTAACTTCCATACGAGTAACGTCCTTTAACTATACCACTGATCAATCATCAACAGTAAGTTCGATTGGATATAGATATTCATTCCTACTGCTCGGCAGTTATCGTCTACATTTCAACAAAGCTGCCGACCCTTTGAATACCGTTTTCAGCAGCGACCAATGTCTTAAAATATGCCCAAGTACTCTATCTCTTCAATATGTTCTTTAACCCACATATTTTGTTGTTGATTGACAGAAGCTCATATTCATTCCTTTCTCCATGCAAGCGTCTGATCTACAGTTTCCTGTAGCATCACAATTTAAAGTTTTCTAATCATACCATCTCCGTTCTCACACTGTCCCTGTTTCACACGGAACGGTGTTGTTGTCAAACGTAGTTTATAAAATATTATCAGTAATTCTGCGCAGCTGTATGAGAAATATCCTTTCTTTGCGGTGACTAGTTTTGGAGACGACGTCCATTATAAAAGCATCTCCTTCATCATATGTATTGAGACATAATACAGCCAGTATTTTGCATACAGCCAGAGCCCGCAATCATGAGTTGCATGTACAATCTATGACAGATTTCGCGAGACTCCTTCCCTCATAGCCATGGTTAAAATCACAGATTTACTGTCTCCCACTACAGCACAACAAGTAAGGAGACAAAATGCTACCAACATATTGTCTATAGGTGTGAAGTCGAAAAATTGCCCGAACACTGTTTTGGGTGAAGTGGGAGATCATTCTCCTGATTTATTTATCTCTTACTTTTATCTGCTATGTTAAAAAATTCGCGAAGGAACCCTGTTAAGTATGCTCTGTATTAATACAAACGAATTACAACTTATCGCGATACTGTTACGAAAAAAATTTCTTTTAGTGAAACAAAGTATCCCAAACTGTCACGAATTAGCAGGATAGTACACACTTTCAGCTTCGAAATGGTATTTGTCCACGTTCAGTCCACACCCATACTGAAGCAGTGTCACAGGACTGTGAGGGAAGTATGAAAGTATAGTTGTAGGAGTGTATATGTACCAGAATCAAGTTAAGAATTATACGGTGCTACAATTAAGTTAATGTAGTTGACAAAAGCAGGCAAAGCAGGCACTACAAAGTGTGCGGCTCAGCAAGCTTTTCACATTAAAATTTGCATGGTACAGATTCAAACTAGCGTCAAAATTTACGATGGAGAAGTTGTCTTAGGATTTCTTTGTTGACTGCCGACCTGCCTACTAGGCAGAAATAAGAATTTTGTTTGCAGCGAGACTAGAACCGATAACTAACGCTCTTTTCTGCTTTAATAGCGAACGACTTACAACTTTTGGCAGAGTGGGCAGGGCTCGCAGCCCGAGGCCTGGCTACAGCGATCCCGCCACTCCTTGAGGAAAAGGAAGAGAAGAGGAAGTATGCGGCAAACAAGAATCAAAGACAAATATAGAAGTTTACAGCCATGGAGTAACAATTGTATTATTTTTACTTGATTTTTTTATCTTTTTAATTTGTTTTGTATACATGAAACAAGGAAGAGCTATGGGATGCCGTACTAAGTCGGAGAGGGAAACCTAAATGGCACTTACTGTGCATGATGGACACAGAGGAGAAAAATAAGAAAAATATAGCAACAGACAGGTTGGAAGCGACGCATCATCGTACATGGCACAGGGTCGCCTGGTGTGTCTTCTCGGTTTAGTCCATCTGGTACCACGTTCGTCTGTTAAAGTGTGTGATGAATCATATCAACTTCTCTCACTATGGACGTTCCAGGTACTCGTGGGCTGGTGCAAGACAATCCATAGGTAATTAAAAAAGTTGACAGTGTTATTGGCGGCGCCCAAAGACATAACAGAAGAATGGGTTTGGGGTCGTCACCGCAGAGGTTTTTCACGACCTTGCTACGGGTTCACAAGACTGCATTCGTCTGAGCCCTGGGTGGAACGTTTCTTTCGGTAGAAGAATCATGTGTATGCCGAAATGGAGTATGTAGGATATATGTTAAAATATAGCGCACAACGTTCCACACTTGCCCCGCTTGTTCGTCAATATCTACCTTGTGACATGTTGGGCAAGAGGGTAAATCGGTTAGGTGAATCTTTTAAAGGCATTGATGTGTCTCAGCCCATTCCACGCGTCTTCTGAGTCAGAATCAACTAAGGAATGGTGTGCCATTCTCTACACTGCACTCCTGCGCGTATTTGGATATTTTGATTTGAACACGTTAGGCCGGCGGTGCTGCTGTAGTTCACCGTGCAGTTGTTTCATTGTCGCCAAAAGTGGCGTCGGGGACACTGTAGCACCACATTTCGAATGCTTCTATTCTCTTCTTGTCCAAACTATTTATTGTCCATGTTTCACTTCCATACATGGCTACACTCCATACAAATAGTTTCAGAAACGACTTCCTGACACTTAAATCTATACACGATGTTAACAAATTTCTCTTCTTCAGAAACGCTTTCCTTGCCATTGCCAGTCGACATTTTACATCCTCTCTACTTCGACCATCGTCAGTTATCTTGTTGCCCAAATAGCAAAACTCCTTTAGTATTTTAAGTGTCTCATTTCCTAATCTAATTCTCTCAGCATCACCCGACTTAATTCGACTACATTCCATTATCCTCGCTTTACTTTTGTTGATGTTCATCTTATATCCTCCTTTCAAGACACTGTCCATTCAGTTCAACTGTTCTTCAAAGTCCTTTGGTGTCTCTGACAGAATTACAATGTCATCGGCGAACCTCAAAGTTTTTGTTTCTTCTCCATGGATTTTAATACACACTCCAAACTTTTCTTTTCTTTCCTTTATTGCTTGCTCAATATACTGATCGAATAACATCGGGAATAGGCTATAACACTGTCTCACTCCCTTCCCTATCACTGCTTCCCTTTCATGCCCCTCGAGTCTTATAATTGCCATCTGGTTTCTTTACAAATTGTAAATACCCTTTCTCTCCCTGCATTTTACCCCTACCACCTTTCGACTTTGAAAGAGACTATTCCAGACACCATTGTCAAAAGATTTCTCTACGTCTACAAACGCTAGAAACGTATGTTTGCCTTTCCTTAATCTTTCTTCTAAGATAAGTCCTAAGGTCAGTACTGCCTCACGTGTTCCAACATTTCTACGGAATCCAAACTGATCTTCCCCGAGGTCGGCTTCTACCAGTTTGTCCATTCGTCTATAAATAATTCGCGTTAGTATTTTGCACCTGTGGCTTATGAAACTGATACATCCGTAATTTTCACACCTGTCAACACCTGCTGTCTTTGGGATTGGATTTATTATATTCTTAATGAAGTCTGCCTCCCCCCATGAACCATGGACCTTGCCGTTGGTGGGGAGGCTTGCGTGCCTCAGCGATACAGATGGCCGTACCGTAGGTGCAACCACAACGGAGGGGTATCTGTTGAGAGGCCAGACAAACGTGTGGTTCCTGAAGAGGGGCAGCAGCCTTTTCAGTAGTTGCAGGGGCAACAGTCTGGATGATTGACTGATCTGGCCTTGCAACATTAACCAAAACGGCCTTGCTGTGCTGGTACTGCGAACGGCTGAAAGCAAGGGGAAACTACAGCCGTAATTTTTCCCGAGGACATGCAGCTTTACTGTATGATTAAATGATGATGGCATCCTCTTGGGTAAAATATTCCGGAGGTAAAATAGTCCCCCATTCGGATCTCCGGGCGGGGACTACTCAAGAAGACGTCGTTATCAGGAGAAAGAAAACTGGCGTTCTACGGATCGGAGCGTGGAATGTCAGATCCCTTAATCGGGCAGGTAGGTTAGAAAATTTAAAAAGGGAAATGGATAGGTTAAAGTTAGATATAGTGGGAATTAGTGAAGTTCGGTGGCAGGAGGAACAGGACTTCTGGTCAGGTGACTGCAGGGTTATAAACACAAGATCAAATAGGGGTAATGCAGGAGTAGGTTTAATAATGAATAGGAAAATAGGAATACGGGTAAGCTACTACAAACAGCACAGTGAACGCATTGTTGTGGCCAAGATAGATACGAAGCCCACACCTACTACAGTAGTACTAGTTTATATGCCAACTAGCTCTGCAGATGATGAAGAAATTGAAGAAATGTACGATGAAATAAAAGAAATTATTCAGATAGTGAAGGGAGACGAAAATTTAATAGTAATGGGTGACTGGAATTCGAGTGTAGGAAAAGGGAGAGAAGGAAACATAGTAGGTGAGTATGGATTGGGGCTAAGAAATGAAAGAGGAAGCCGCCTAGTAGAATTTTGCACAGAGCACAACTTAATCATAGCTAACACTTGGTTTAAGAATCATGAAAGAAGGTTGTATACGTGGAAGAACACTGGAGATACTAAAAGGTATCAGATAGATTATATAATGGTAAGACAGAGATTTAGGAACCAGGTTTTAAGTTGTAAGACATTTCCAGGGGCAGATGTGGACTCTGACCACAATCTATTGGTTATGACCTGTAGATTAAAACTGAAGAAACTGCAAAAATGTGGGAAATTAAGGAGATGGGACCTGGATAAACTGAAAGAACCAGAGGTTGTACAGAGTTTCAGGGAGAGCATAAGGGAACAATTGACAGGAATAGGGGAAAGAAATACAGTAGAAGAAGAATGGGTAGCTCTGAGGGATGCAGTAGTGAAGGCAGCAGAGGATAAAGTAGGTACAAAGACGAGGGCTGCTAGAAATCCTTGGGTAACAGAAGAAATATTGAATTTAATTGATGAAAGGAGAAAATATAAAAATGCAGTAAATGAAGCAGGCAAAAAGGAATACAAACGTCTCAAAAATGAGATCGACAGGAAGTGCAAAATGGCTAAACAGGGATGGCTAGAGGACAAATGTAAGGATGTAGAAGCTTATCTCACTAGGGGTAAGATAGATACTGCCTACAGGAAAATTAAAGAGACCTTCGGAGAGAAGAGAACCATGTGTATGAAAATCAAGAGCTCAATTGGCAGCCCAGTTCCAAGCAAAGAAGGGAAGGCAGAAAGGTGGAAGGAGTATATAGAAGGTTTATACAAGGGCGATGTACTTGAGGACAATATTATGGAAATGGAAGAGGATGTAGATGAAGATGAAATGGGAGATACGATACTGCGTGAAGAGTTTGACAGACCACTGAAAGACCTGAGTCGAAACAAGGCCCCCGGAGTAGACAACATTCCATTAGAACTACTGACGGTCTTGGGAGAACCAGTCCTGACAAAACTCTACCAGCTGGTGAGCAAGATGTATGAGACAGGCGAAATACCCTCAGACTTCAAGAAGAATATAATAATTCCAATCACAAAAAAAGCAGGTGCTGACAGATGTGAAAATTACCGAACTATCAGTTTAATAAGCCACGGCTGCAAAATACTAACGCGAATTCTTTACAGACGAATGGAACAACTGGTAGATGCAGACCTCGGGGAGGATCAGTTTGGATTCCGTCGAAATGTTGGAACACGTGAGGCAATACTGACCTTACGACTTATCTTAGAAGAAAGATTAAGGAAAGGCAAACCTACTTTTCTTGCATTTGTAGACTTAGAGAAAGCTTTTGACAATGTTGACTGGAATACTCATTTTCAAATTCTAAAGGTGGCAGGGGTAAAATACAGGGAGCGAAAGGCTATTTACAATTTGTACAGAAACCAGATGGCAGTTATTAAAGTCGAGGGGCATGAAAGGGAAGCAGTGATAGGAAAAGGAGTGAGACAGGGTTGTAGCCTCTCCCCGATGTTATTCAATCTGTATATTGAGCAAGCAGTAAAGGAAACGAAAGAAAAATTTGGAGGAGGTATTAAAATTCATGGAGAAGAAGTAAAAACTTTGAGGTTCGCCGATGACATTGTAGTTCTGTCAGAGACGGCAAAGGATTTGGAAGATCAGTTGAACGGAATGGACAGTGTCTTGAAAAGAGGATATAAGATGAACATCAACAAAAGCAAAACTAGGATAATGGAATGTAGTCAAATTAAATCGGGCGATGCTGAGGGAATTAGATTAGGAAATGAGACACTTAAAGTAGGGAAGGAGTTTTGCTATTTAGGAAGTAAAATGACTGATGATGGTCGAAGTAGGGAGGATATAAAATGTAGACTGGCAACGGCAAGGAAAGCGTTTCTGAAGAAGAGAAATTTGTTAACATCGAATATGGATTTATGTATCAGGAAGCCGTTTCGGAAAGTATTTCTTTGGAGTGTAGCCATGTATGGAAGTGAAACATGGACGATAACTAGTTTGGACAAGAAGAGAATAGAAGCTTTTGAAATGTGGTGCTACAGAAGAATGCTGAAAATTAGATGGGCAGATCACATAACTAATGAGGAGGTATTGAATAGGATTGGAGAGAAGAGAAGTTTGTGGCACAAATTGACTAGAAGAAGGGATCGGTTGGTAGGACATGTTTTCAGGCATCAAGGGATCACAAATTTAGCATTGGAGGGCAGCGTGGAGGGTAAAAATCGTAGAGGGAGACCGAGAGATTAGTACACTAAGGAGATTCAGAAGGATGTGGGTTGCAGTAGGTACTGGGAGATGAAGCAGCTTGCGCAGGATAGAGTAGCATGGGGAGCTGCATCAAACCAGTGTCAGGTCTGAAGACAACAACAACAAACAACAATGAAGTCTGAAGGTACTTCGCCTGTCTCGTATATCTTTCTCACCAGATGGTAGAGTTTTGTCAGGACTGGCTCTCCCAAGGCCCATATTCACCTACTATGTTTCCTTCTCTCCCTTTTCCTACTCTTGAATTCTTTAATTCCAGTCACCCATGATTATTAAATTTTCGTCTCCCTTCACTATCTGAATAATTTCTTTTATGTCATTATACATTTCTTCAATTTCTTCGTCATCTGCAGAGCTGGTTGGCATATAAACTTGTACTACTGTAGAAGGCATGGACTTCGTGTCCATCCTGGCCACTATAATACGTTCAATGTGCTGTTTGTAGTTGCTTACCCGCACTATTTTTTTATTCGTTATTAAACCTACTCCTGCATTACCTCTATTTTATTTTGTATTTATAACCCTGTATTCACCTGACCAAAAGTCTTGTTCCTCCTGCCACCGAACTTCACTAATTCCCACTATATCTAACATTAACCTACCCATTTCCCTTTTTAAATTTTCTATCCTACCTGCCCGATTACGGGCTCTGACATTCCACGCTCCGATCCGTAGAACGCCAGTTTTCTTTCTCCTGATAACGACGTCTTCTTGAGTAGTCCCCGCCCGGAGATCCGAATGGGGGACTATTTTACCTCCGGAGTATTTTACCCAAGAGGACGCCATCATCATTTAACCATATAGCAAAGGTGCATGTCCTCGGCATAAATTACGGCTGTAGTTTCCCCTTGCTTTCAGCTGATCGCAGTACCACAACAGCAAGGCCGTTTTGGTTAGTGTTACAAGGCCAGATCAGTCAATCATCCTCACTATTGCCCCTGCAACTACTGAAAAGGCTGCTGCCCCTCTTCAGGAACCACACGTTTGTCTGGCCTCTCAATAGATACCCCTCCGTTGTGGTTGCATATACGGTACGGCCATCTGTATCTTCAAGCAGAATATAATAATTCCCATCACAAAGAAAGCAGGTGTTGACAGATGTGAAAATTACCGAATAGTCAGATTAATAAGTCACGACTGCCAAATTCTAACACCAATAATTTACAGGCAAATGGAGAAACTGATAGAAGCCGACCTTGGGGAAGATCAGTTTGGATTCTGTAGAAATGTTGGAACACGTGAGGAAATACTGACCCAACGACTTATCTTAGAAGAAAGATGAAGGAAAAGCAAAACTACGTTTCTAGTATTTGTAGACTTAAAAAGATTTGACAATGTTGATTGAAACACTCTATTTCAAATTTTAAAGGTAGCAGGGGTAAAGTACAGGAAGCGAACGGCTATTTACAATTTGTATAGAAAGCAGAGGGAAGTTATAAGAGTCGAGGGGTATGAAAGGGAAGCAATGGTTGGGAAGGGATTGAGACAGGGCTATAGCCTATTCCCGATGATATTCAATCTGTATATTGAGCAAGCAATAAAGGAAACAAAAGAAAATTTCGGAGTAGGTATTAAAATCCATGGAGAAGAAACAAAAACTTCGAGGTTCGCCGATGACATTGTAATTCTGTCAGAGACACCAAAGGACTTGGAAGAGCAGCTGAACGGAATGGACAGTGTCTTGAAAGGAGGGTATAAGATGTACATCAACAAAAGCAAAACGAAGATAATGGAATGTAGTCGAATTAAGTCGGGTGATGCTGAGAGAATTAGATTAGGAAATGAGACACTTAAAATAGTAAAGGAGTTTTGCTATTTGGGGAACAAAATAACTGACGATGGTCGAAGTAGAGAGGATGTAAAATGTAGGCTGGCAATGGCAAGGAAAGCGTTTCTGAAGAAGAAAACTTTGTTAACATCGAGTATAGATTTAAATGTCGGGAAGTCGTTTCTGAAAGCATTTTTATAGAGTGCAGGCATGTATGGAAGTGAAACGTGGACGATAAATAGTTTAGACAAGAAGAGAATAGAAGCTTTCGAAATGTGGTGCTACAGAAGAATGCTCTAGATTAGATGGGTAGATCACATAAACAATGAGGAGGTATTGAATAGAATTGGGGAGAAGAGGAGCTTGTGGCACAACTTGACTAGAAGAAAGGATCGGTAGGTAGGACATGTTCTAATACATTGCAGGGATCACCAATTTAGCGTTGGTGGGCATCATGGAGGGTAAAAATCGTAGAGGGAGACCAAGAGATGAGCACACTAAGGAGAAGCAGAAGGATGTAGGCTGCAGTAGGTACTGAGAGATGAAGAAGCATGCACAGGATAGAGCAGCACGGAGAGCTGCATCAAACAGGTCTTAGGACTGAAGACCACAATAACAACAACAACACCAGGATGTAGCCTTCCATACCTACTGCTCAATCTGGGCTTCGAGGAAGCAATGATGGAAATAAAGGATAGGCTCAGGAGTGAAATTAAAATTGAAGGTTGTAAGGTGTCAGGCAAATCCAACACCTTCCATGCAAACCCTGACATGATAAGCAAATCCAGTAGTATGTCACATAGCTCCGAATAAATCGTGGCATTAAATTAACCAAAGTAATATGAGTAACGAGTGAGCAAATGGAATACCACAGACTAATACAAGAATGCCTAAATGCATGTCATACCTTTCCACCATGAGACAGACGCAGTTCCGAGGGGATAAACGAGAACAGAAGCCGAGAGCACAACCGTGTTAAGCTAGATGGCCCTACGATAAGGGACGGACACCCACGTCGTCAGTTAACCGCTAGGACCACACCCCAGCCGCAAGTTTTAGCGTGAGACTTTTTCGCGTCTCTGTTACGTCAGGACCACCTTCTAGCCCATGTTAAAAGCTAGAGCCCTCCAGTAGAACTGTATAGATCTTACGATATCACAAAAACGGCCACACCACCCGCAAGTTTTAGCGTGAGACTTTTTCGCGTCTCTGTTACATTGCAAACTTTAAAAACATTGCCCCACCACGAAAAGTATAACTTTTCTCATTGGATAGACAGAATTTTTGTAGGCGGAGCTTAAGGTTAACATTAAGACCCTGATTGGTCAGATGAAAACACAGCCAGATCGTTTTTTTTAAACCAACTTTGGTTAATTGTAGTAAGGAGAAGTTAGGAGAGAGTTAGAACCGAGACGGCGAGCTGGATGGCTGCTGCGCCGGCCGCCGCCCCCCTGACGAACACCGACAAGGTAATGAACTGCAGAAGTCTCATCTGTTACACCTCCTTTTTGCGTAATACTAGTGTGGATCGTCATTTAAAGCTCATGGTCTTCATATTTGCCACTTGAAGTAAAAATCTGAAACGCGATGATTTTTCTGTTATGTACTTATTGAGAAGCCACATCAGCCACTGTAATTTACGACAAGTTAGATAAGTAATTAAAGATAATTGAGGGTCACTGTAGACCATTTTGATAGTATTCTCTTTTGTGAAACTTAAATTAAACCTAGATTATAGGTGTGATATGCCATAGGTCATCCTTCGATCCATTGTAGAACTTGGAAACCCATTCAGCAAATATTCGTTCACATTTTTGTTGAACGCAGTTGGTTTTTACCATCCTGTATTAAAACATTTCCTTTTATCAATAGTGCAATTTATAAACGATGTTTTGTGAGTATTATAAAATTTCCAATGATAAACTTAACTGCTTTTTCACGTTATTTTAGCAGCTAACTAAAAATAGGAAAGCATTGAACCACGTCCACTAAATTTAGTTAGTATTACGATTCTTTTACAGGGAGTGCAGTGGAGCTGACGCTGAAATCATGAAGTATTTGGTTATATCATCGCTAGTTTCACTGAACTCTTCTGAACTCTACATCTCATGTGTGGGCTGACGTCTCCTTACCAGCAACAGATCCCAGGTTCAAACTAGTCAATTTCTTAAAAAGCATGCTCAGAGTGTCGCTGCGCGATAGTGGTAGGGAGACGAGATATAGAACAACAGAGACCACACATAATGTTAGAATATGAAACGATTTCAATGATATGATTCGCAGTTGGCATTGCTGTCCCGAGTGAAAGTGAGGAAGAATTACATGATATGCTGAAAGGAATGAACAGTATGGACTGAGAATAAATCGAAGAAAGACGAAGGTAGAATTAGAAGAAGTAGAAATGAGAACAGCGAGAAAATTAACATCAGGATTGATGGTCACGAGGTAGATAAAGTTAAGAAGTTCTTCTACCTAAGCTGTAAAGTAACCAATAATGGACGGAGGACGAAGGACATCAATGGCAAAAAGGACATTCCTGGCCAAGAGGAGTCTACTAATATCAAATACTGGCCTTAATTTGAGGAAGAAATTTCTGAGGATGTACGTCTGGAGTACAGCATTGTATGGTAGTGAAACATGGACTGTGGGAAAACCGGAACGGAAGAGAATCGAAGCATTTGAGATGTGGTGCTATAGACGAATGTTGAAAATTAGGTGGACTGATAAGGTAAGGAATGAGGAGGTTCTGCGCAGAATCGGAGACGAAAGGAATATGTGGAAAACACTGATAAGGAGAAGGGACAGGATGATAGGACATCTGCTAAGACATGAGGGAATGACTTCCATGGTACTAGAGGGAGCTGTAGAGGGCAAAACTGTAGATTAAGACAGAGATTGGAATACGTCAAGCAAATAATTGAGGACGTAGGTTACAACTGCTACTCTGAGATGAAGAGTTTAGCACGGTAGGGGAATTCGTGGCAGGCAGCATCAAACCCATCAGAAGACTGATAACAAAAAGTACTTTGAACATGGTGTTACAGTCGGCGCACGAGCGACGGGACACAGCATCTCAGAGGTAGCGACGAAGTGGAGATTTTCCCGCACGAGCATTTCACGAATGTACAGAGAATATCAAGAAACCAGTAAAACATCTAATTTCCGGCATCGCTGTGGCCAGAAAACATCCTGCAAGACTGGGACCAACGATGACTGAAGAGAATCATGCAACGTGACAGAAGTGCAACTTTTCTGCAAATTGCTGCAGATTTCAGTGCTGGGCCATCAATGAAAAATAATAGATATAGGCTTTCGGAGCCGAAGTTCCACACGTATACTCTTTATAACTGGACGACACAAAGCTTTACGCATCGTCTGGGCCCGTCAATACCAACATTGGATTATTGATGACTGCAAACATGTTGACTGTTCGGACGAGTCCAGTTTCAAACTGTATCGAGCGGATGGACGTGTATGGGTATGGAACACATGAATCCTGCATGTCAGCAGGGGACTCTTCAAGATAGTGGTGGGTCTGTAACGATGTGTGGCGTATGCAGTTGGAGTGATACGACACCCCTGATACGTCTAGATACGACACTGACTGGTGGCACGTATGTAAGCATCCTGTCTGATCACCTGCATCCATTCATGTCGAGTGTACATTCAGACAGGCTTGGGAAATTCCAGCATGACAATACGACACCCCACACGTCCTGCATTGCTACAGGGTGACCTGGAAACTTCTTCTGAGCTTAAACACTTCCGGTGGCCACCAAACTCCCCAGAAATGAACATTATTGAGCATATCTGCGATGACCTGCAACGTGTTGTTCAGAAGAGATCTCCACCTCCTCGTACTCTTACTGATTTATGAACAGCCCAGCAGCATTCACGGTGTCAGTTCCCTCCAGCACTACTTCAAACATTAGTCGAGTCCATGCCACATCGTGTTGCGACACTTCATACTTCTGCGTGTCCTCGATGGTCCTACATGATATTAGGCAGGCGAACAAGTACCTTTTGCTCTTGATTGTACAAGAGTTCAATCATGGTAAAATTGGAAACCACCACGACACACTTCCATACCACACCGTCACATGCGGGAAAACAAAACGGAGCAGGCACTTGACAAACCGCAGTATTTCAGTTTTGGAATCTGAAGGAGAAGACAGCTGCAATATATTATGTTAAACTGGCCAAATTGTACGGCATTATTCCACCATATAACACTGTGGCGTGGACGCTGTTAGTCTGTTCAATCAAGTCTACATGACGAAGAATCACCTGAGTGACCATGTACCTGTGAATAACAGGAAATCGCAAGTAAAGGCTGTAGAGCGCCTATTTCAATCGTGACGAGAGAGAAAAAAGTAAAAATTGGTCGTGAAACAGCTATAATCTTGAAAATGATGAAGTTCAATGTCCACTGCATTCCGTTCCCAGGTAATTCTGTACAAGGAAATCTAACTTCCTGCTTCGTTGGGCTTTCAGACTTTTGCCTTCGCCTCATTTTCTGACACACAATGGCTTGTTTATCTTTCTTCTGATGAAGAAATCGTTGCGTGGCAGTCATTTCGAAAATAGCAACGAAATGATTTTCGATGTGACTCGATTTTTGAAGAGGGAAAGTGTATACTTCGGCAACCATGTACCTCGCCAAGCCATTCGAAGTTAGGAAAAATGTGTCACATTGAAGAGTGAGTTTACAGGCCGGGGCTTAACAGCTTGCTGATTTTGAGCGTGAGCACTAGCGCTTGCTCAGGCTGTTGATCGCGAGCATAGCAGTTATTGGGTGGTGGTGGGTGATGCAAATGCGGGTGGGACATGTGGTTGCGACATCGCAGGAGTAGCGCCAAAGCGTAATTGGACAGGGTCACTTTAGACAACGGCGAAATCTACAAGCAGCGCTAACGAGTCGGCTCCGTGCAACGCCAACACTGTATTCGTAGTTTAATCTGAGTTGCGAGGTATCTTGAGTTTTACACAAAGAGATGGGTTCGCAAAATTTTTCTCTGCCATAAGACATTGAATGCTTTTAGGAAGTTAAATTTACAAAATCACTACATGTATTAAAACGTCAGAGAATACGTTAACGGAAAATGTGAATGGTCTGAAAGTGTACAAGATTTTTTTAAAACATGAAAGGAGGCTCTTTGACTGCAGGAAAAAATAGGGAGAAACATCTGGTGTCTGCCGTTTGGATGAGTTACAAAATCGTATCACTCTTTGCGCCCGTCCACAGATGGTCATTAAACAAAAGAATGCTTGGTAGTTGCACATGGTACTGTTACAAAAGGTGACACTCTTGTGTCTCACACAGGTTGTGACAGATGATATTCAGAGCCATCTTGCAAAATCTTTGTAAGGATTTTGTTGCATATTCTTTAGCGCTCTGTATCAGAGGCACATAGCTGGATGTGTGATAGTTTTACTAGTGTTAAAGAAAATGTAAGTTTCTGAAGGAATTTGTTAGTTTATGTGGCCACAAACGGAGCGCCAGTAAAGTAGGGAAACAAGTCAGTAGTCGTAGCGCAACTTAATGGTAAAATAAACAGTATTAGAGTACACGATTCGCGCTGATATGCATCTTGAAGAATCTGCAGTGCAACGAGCGACGTAAAGCTATTCTAGATTTCTCAAGCTGTTTGTCTCAGGATCGATTTTCTTGTTTACGTAAGTCCCTGTGACGTTGGAGGGGTGTACAGGACTTCTGCTCGGACGCTTGCGCTCGCCGTCTTTTCGTTGAGAACGTTTGATGTGATGTCCTAACAAAGGCGGATGTCTAACGTCACGTTTCATGGTCGAAGTTTGGTGCTTACGACCACCCTTTTATTTTTACTATAAATTTATAAAGATAAATGGGTCGAGTCACGAATACAATTTCAAGCACGCTTTAGGTACTGTCTCTTGCACAGAAGCGATTACAAATTTTTCTTATTCACTGGTTCCGTTCTTTGACATATTGAGGATGAAATTCCGGTTTCCTCTTGTGGAAAAATAATTGGAAATTTTGGTAATGCAGGAGAACATGAAACGAAGCAAATTATTGAGTACAATTTGTTTAGTGATGTACGATCATCTCTGAGAAATATGTTTTTGCACCCTGATATTGCTACAATGCTCAGAGTTCCATACCTAAATTAACCAAAGTTAAAATGTTACAATCCACTCGACATCATATCGTAGAATCATACAGTAAAAAAATAAACCGTCTATAAAATTTTTCTAACCATTGTCCTCCACAACAAATGTTTTTCCTGCGTGTGGAAGGTGTCTTATGTAGATCGGTTGGATGGGCAGGCAGAGTACCTTGGCATTCTCCACAAAGCTTAATTCTTATTCACATTTTTTTCGATACCTACCTTCGGGCGCATATCTTTTTATCTCCAGAACGTGAACCACTAATACTACAAAACGATGGCCATCTATATCAAGAAGATTGCTTCGTTCATATAACGCAGACCCAAAATTAGATTTCTTGTAGCTTTGAAACTGAATAATAATTTTAATTTCCAATTTCAACGTTTCGTTTATTAAGAATAATTATTCCATTATTTTATGTATCACACATAACTCCAGATGTTATGTTCCAAACATAACATATCTAATCTTATTGTTACATAAACAGTTTACCACAAGTGTTAACTGCTTGCTTCATAGTACTTAGACTGACTTTGCACCATATACCTGTGAGGTAGGCCGAGTGAGAAAGGCACTTACCCACATCTAAGTACACACAGGGTGCTAATGGGCCCCCGCTTAAACTTACTTACCTTGAAATTGTGTATTACCCCACTGACACAAGGAGTGGAGTACTGCAACAAGTATGTTTGTCGTTCACAAAATGCGCTAGCGCACGACGCTCTCCCTGCATTACACAGAGAGAGGAGGTGAAACACTTCCTTTCGTTAGACATAAATTTTTATCCAAGTTTCTTAAGGAGGTAAAAAAATTTAAGCTTCACTGCCAATGCAGTTAAACATGAGGTCATTTATATCAAATATTTTAACGCACGCTGATGCACTCAGCAAAACCTATAGTATGCTTCTCTTTGAACTATAAACATGATATTTTCAGGAAGCAAGGTTCTACAGTATAAGTACAGCAAAAAATCCGAAAAATGTTAATTATTAATTATAAAACATGAAAAAAATATTTTCTTGCCATTTGTTATCCAACCGCCTCTTTAATCTTCCAAGTCAGTGCAATCAAAACAGACCGTCATTTATCTCACTTATTCTGATACTTGAAAACACATTCATCTCACAAACTCATTCGTCGAAAGCTATAGAGTACTCTTCGTTGACGAAATTTAGCAAGAAGCAAGGTTTCTCTGAAAAGGTAAGCGAAAAATTTTAAAATTGTTAATTTATAATTATATCACAAGAGAAAAAAATATTTTTTTCCATTTGTTTTCCGGTTGTCTGTCCGTCCTACTGCCAAGAATCCCTTGTCTCAGGAACAACCTAACGTATTATGCAGAAATTTATGTAAAATACTAAAGTTTACTGCCGCTTGCCGATGTATAAAATTTAAGCTTCTAAGTTAGTTTAATCAAAATATATCGCTATTTATGTCACGTATTTTTGTATCTTGCCTGTATAGATATCGATAACATGCAAAAACCGTCAATTTTCTCCATTCCCGAGACAGATGAACAGTCTACGTATGTAATTAAGTTTGTACGGAAACATCGATGCGCGCATGCTACTCGAACTTATCCAGAATATTTTGTCTCTGCCGGCAGGTGTGGCCGAGCGGTTCTAGGCGCTTCAGTCTGGAACAGCGCGACCGCTACGGTCGCAGGTTCGAATCCTGCCTCGGGCATGGATGTGTGTGATGTTTTTAGGTTAGTTAGGTTGAAGTAGTTCTAAGTTCTAGGGGACTGATGACATCAGATGTTAAGCCCCATAGTGCTCAGAGCCAATATTTTTTGCCTCTGTCTCCTTTTCATCTGATTTATAGTACTACGAAGCTACGAAGTGGAAGACGCTAACACAAAGCGCTACCAAGTCATAAACTTTGAAGCGACGCAAGCTGCTAAGCTATGAAGCCACCTTAGCTACATCGTTGTTTTCATTTTGCCATCGCACAGATTACCGCTAAATTCCTGTGGTAACGCCCTTTCCCAAAGGCCTGGAGGCGTCTTACTCATACACTCTGTTAAGTGAGGAGCAGCTACTGTTTTGTCTTGTTCTCTTTTTATATCTACGTAGGGAGCTTAATAAAGTCTATTCATGCACCCCTCTATCTATCCTTCTATTCAACTCTAAGAACAGCAATTGTAAGGTGTAGAAAAACTTCGCACTATTTTCTGTCTCCTCCCCCCCCCCCCCCCTCCCGTCTGTGCTCCTTTCGGGTAAACAGACGTCTACAATATTGTAATGTTGCAAAATAGAGGTGTCCTCGCAGGGAACCAGCGGCAGTATTACTCCATCCAACACGTCTGGAAGCTTCCCGTCGCAAAATCCGAAAGCTGGATGCTGTCTCCACCTTGTTCCAGAGTAAGCCTCTTGGCCCACAAGGTCTGGGTATTCACAGAGGTTGGGTTTGCTGGTAGTTGGGACCTCCAACGTTAGGCGCGGTAATGGAGCTCCTTAGGAACACCGCCGCCAAGGAGGTGAAGGAATTCCGTGTGCATACCAGGCGGGTCATTCCGGATGTGGAAAGTGTGCTTCTGGATGCCATGAAGAGTACAGGGTGCAGCCAACTGTAGGTGGTGGATCCAAAGAGATTCTCTCTGGTTTCGGATAGCTAGGGATAATGGTAAAGACTGCCAGTTTTGCTTCCGAAATTGAGGCGGAGATCACCATCTGCTGCATCGTCGATAGAACCGACTGTGGTCCTTTGGTGCAGAGCCGAGTGGAGGGTATGAATCAGAAGCTCATGCGGTTCTGTGACCCTGTAGGCTGTACATTCCTTGACTTGCGCCCTCGGGTGGTGGGTATCCGGGCTCCGCTTAATGTATCAGGAGCCCACTACACACAGGAGTCAGCTACGGGCGTAGCAGGGGCTGTGTGGAAGGGACTGGGCGGCTTTATAGGTTAGAGTGTCTCAGGAAACCACAGAAACGGCGTCCTTCTAAACGGGGGCAGGTAAAACACAGTATGGTAGTCTTAGAAACGATCGGTATTGTCAATGTTAAAAAATATATTGGCTCAACCACTTGTTTATAGTGTAAAACACTAATATTGACGTGTTTCGGAAGTCAAGCATCCTTCATCAGAATAATAAAATCCTTACCAGGTGGGATTGCCGGAGGACATCGACAGGGTGCAAAAAATGGCAGCTCGTTTTGTATTATCACGTAACAGTGGAGAGAGTGTGGCAGATCTGATACGCGAATTGGGATGGAAGTCATTACAGCAATGACGCTTTTAGTCGCGGCGAGATCTTTTTACGAAATTTCAGACACCAACTTTCTCTTCCGAATGCGAAAATATTTTGTTGGGCCCAACCTACATAGGTAGGAATGATCATCAAAATAAAATACGAGAAATCAGAGCTCGAACAGAAAGGTTTAGGTGTTCGTTTTTCCCGCGCGCTGTTAGGAAGTGGAATGGTAGAGAGATAGTATGATTGTGGTTCGATGAACCCTCTGCCAAGCACTTAAATATGAATTGCAGAGTAGTCATGTAGATGTAGATTAGAAGAACCTGTTGGAACATGTATGCATTATCTGTTTGTATAGACATCTCTGTGACTTCCTTGTTTACTTGCGCGTGAGCTCACTCGCGTTTCAGTGTCGTGTTTGGCTACGTGGTGTGTGGTATCAACGAAGACGCAAGGGCGGTTCACGACGATAGAGGAGAGAGCCATGTGGTTAGATGTTAAACACCATAGGCGACACCATTTTAGAGTCTTTTATATTTTGTAGACTATGTGGAGATGCACCTTGGAAGACACAGCTGAAACAAGGGAAGTAGCCAGAATGTTTTAATTTTATTATCAATTTTATTGTGCCTGGTGCATGTTCCATTTTAGCGACTTTTAACAGTTTCCTTTACTTTTTATTATTCTTATGATGGAAGCTTGACTTCCGAAACGCGTCAATCTTAGTGTTTTACACTATAAGCAAGTGGTTGAGCCGATATGTTTTTTAACATTGACATTCAAACCACGACCACTTATCCAGTATGGATAAAAATCAAACATCGGTATTGTAGTTGTAAATAGTCGTCATTGTATTGGGAAAGAACCTGAGCTCCAAGCCCTAATAGAAAGCACTGAAGCTCATATAGTTCTAGTTACAGAAATCTGGCTAAAGCCGGAAATAAGTTGGTCAAAATTTTTTTCAAATGGTCTAAAAGTGCTCAGAAATGGTACATTAAACACAGTTGGTGGTGGAGTATTTTTTGCTGTCAGAAGTAGTTTTGCCTTGTAGTGAAATTGAAGAAGCTAGTTCCTGTGAAATAGTATGGGTAGAGGTTATACCAGAAAATCGGACTAAACTGTCAATAGGTTCGTTTTACTGACCTCCACCCCAACCAACCCACCCCCCTCCCCCGCCGCCCCCATGACTCAGAAGACAGAGTTGCTGAATATTTCAGAGAAAACTTGAGTCTCATTTCACATAGGTACCACACTCATACAATTATAGTCGGTGGTGACTTCAACCCACCCTCGATATGCTGGAAACATACGTTTAAAGCCGGCGACAGGCAAAACACGTCTTCCGAAATTGTACTGAATAGTTTCTCAGAAAATTATTTTGAACAATTAGTTCATGAGCCCACTCGAAGCGTAAATGGTTGCGAAAGCATACTTGACTCTTAGCAACAAATGATCCTGGACAAATAGTGAGCATCATGACGAATACAGTGATTAGGACCACAAGGCACTTGCTGCTAGGCTAAATACCGTAACACGCACAACCATCAAAAAGAAACGCAAAGTATATTTATTTAAAAAAGCTGATAAAAATTCTCTTAACGCCTTCTTAAGAGACAGTCTTCTCTCATTCCGATCTCATCATGTAAGCGTGGAAAAGTTGTAGAATGATTTCAAACAGATAGTTTCAACAGCAATTGAGAGATATACACCACTTAAATTAATAAGTGATGGTACTGTTCCCCCGTGGTAGGCAAAGCGGGTCAGGTCACTGATACAGAAGCAGCAAAAAAACCACGCCAAATTTAAAAGTAGACCAAATCCTCACTACGGGTAAAGCTTTGCAGAAGTTCAAAATATACCGTGTGTGTCAATGCGAGATGCTTTTAATAATTTCCACAACGGATTTCTGCCTCGAAATCTGACAGATAACCCAAGGAGATTCTGGTCATTCATAAAGCACACAAGTGGCACGACGCAATCAGTACCTTTACCACGCTACAACAACGGTGAAGTCACTGATGACAGTGCCACTAAAGAACAGTTATTAAACACGGTTTTCCGAAACTCCTTCAACAAAGAAGACGAAGGGAATATTACTGAATTCCAATCAAGCGCAACTGCCAAGATGAGAAACAGTAGTAGATATCCTCGGTGTAACAAAGCAGCTTAAATCAGTTAATAAAGAATAAAGCCAAGGCCTCCAGTCCAGATTGTATACCAGTCAGGTTCCTCTTACAGCATGCTGATACAATAGCTCCATATTTAGCAATTATATACAGGGTGCTCAAAAAGTCAGTATAAATTTGAAAACATAATAAACCACTGAATAATGTAGACGGAGAGGTACAAGTTGACACATATGCTTGGAATGACATGGGGTTTCTTTAGAACAAAAAAAAAAAAACAAATTATTGCTAGACGCGTGAAAGATCTCTTGCGCGCGTCGTTTGTTGATGATCGTGTGGTCAGCCGCCACTTTCGCCATGCTTTGCCTCGCAGGTCCCCAGACCTCAATCCCTGCGATTATTAGCTTTGGGGTTACCTGAAGTCGCAAGTGTATCGTGATCGACCGACATCTCTAGGGATGCTAAAGGACAACATCCGACGCCAATGCCTCATCATAACTCCGGACATGCTTTACAGTGCCGTTCATAACATTATTCCTCGACCACAGCTGTTGTTGAGGAATGATGGTGGACCTAGTAAGCATTTCCCGTAAAGAACATCATCTTTGCTTTGTCTTACTTTCTTATGTTAATTATTGCTATTCTGATCAGATGAAGCGCCATCTGCCGGGCATTTTTTGAACTTTTGTATTTTTTGTTTTTTTTTTGTTTTAATAGAACCCCATGTCATTCCAAGCATGTGTTTCCATTTGTACTTCTCTATCTACATTATTCCGTGATTTACTCAGTTTTCAAATTTCTACTGACTCTTTGATCACCCGGTACAACCGCACGCTCACACAAAGATCCGTACCTAAAGACTGTAAAGTTGCCCAAGTCACACCAGTACCCATAAAGGGAAGTAGGAGTAATCCACTGAATTACAGGTCCATATCACTGACGTTGATTTGCAGTAGGGTTTTGTAACATATACTGTATTCGAAAGTATGAAGTACCTCGAAGAAAACGATTTATTGACACATAGTCAGCACGGATTCAGAAAATGTCGTTCCTCCGAAACACCACTATCTTTTTATACTCACGAAGCAATTAGCACTACCAACAGGGGATTCCATAATTTTAGATTTCCAGAAGACTTTCGGCACCGTTCCTCACAAGCGTCTTCTAACCAAAATGGGTGCCTATGGAATATCACCTCAGTTGTGATACTGGATTAGTGATTTCCCGTCAGAGAGGTCACAGTCTGTAGTAACAGACGGAAAGCCATTGAGAAAAGCAGAAGTAATGTCCGGCGTTCCCCAAGGAAGTGTTATAGGCCCACTATTGTTCCTGATCTGTATTAACAGCTTAGGAGACAATTTGAGTAGCCGTCTTAGTTTGTTTGCACATGATGCTCTCGTTGACTGCCTTGTAAACTCATCAGATGACCAAACCGAATTGCAAAATGATTTAGATAAGATATCTTTATGGTGCAAAAAGTGGCAATTGACCCTGAATAAAGAAAAGTGTGAAGTTATTCACATGAATACTAGACGAAATTAGCTAAATTTCGATTACGCGATAAGTCACACGAATCTGAAGGCTGTAAATTCAACTAAATACTTAGGGATTACAATTACAGATAACCTGAATTGGAAAGATCACATAGATAATGTTGAGGGTAGCGCAGACCAAAGACTGCGATTCATTGGCAGAACACTTAGAAGGTGCAACAAATCTTCTAAAGAGGCTGCTTACACCACGCTTGTCAGTACAATTCTGGAGTATTGCTGTGCGGTGTGGGATACGCATCAGGTTTGACTGACAAATGACATCGAAAAAGTACAAAGAAGGGCAGCTCGTTTTCTATTATCGCGAAATAGAGGAGAGAGTGCCACAGACATGATACGTGTTTTGGAGTGGCAATCATGAAAACAAAGTCGTTTTTCGTTGCGACGGGATTTTCTCATGAAATTTCGATCACCAGTTATCTCTTCCGTTTGCGAAAACATTCTGTTGATACACACCTACACAGGGAGAAATGATCACGATAAAATAAGAGAAATCACGGCTCTCACAGAGAAATTTAACTGCTCCTATTCTCGCGCGCCTTTCGAGAGTGGAACGGTGGAGAGACAGCTTGAAGGTGGTTCACTGAACCCTCTGCCAGGCACTTTATTGTGAGTAGCAGAGTAATCACATAGAGTTATATGTAGATGTAGATGAACATATAGTGATTTCCAGTGACAGTGCACTGTACATTGAACATCTATGGTAACTGCAGTTCAGACACGACGCATCTGGTTCCTACAAACGATTGCGATGGACTTGCATGGCTTCTCTCCAGTGCTGCTCCTGGTAGTCGAACTGTGAACTGTTGTAATGTATCCATTTTAAATCGTTCATGATTCATTGGGTGGTTGGGTTGTTGGCTGATTTGGGGGAGTGGACCAAACAGCGAGGTCAACGGTCCCATCGGATTAGGAAAGGATGGGGATGAAGTTGGCCGTGCCCTTTCAAAGGAACCATCCCGGCATTTGCCCGAAGTGATTTAGGGAAACCACGGAAAACCTAAAACATGACTGTCGGACGCGGGTTGGAACCGTCGTCTTCGCGAATGTTATTCCAGTGGGCAAGCCACTGCGCCACCTCGCTCGATATAACTTTCATGCCCGAAATGGAAAGCATATATGTGCTATTAAGAGCCAAAATTCTGCAGGAACTTCTATCAAGTGTCATCCACTGACGGTTGTAAAAAATGACTTGGTTTTCTAAAACATACGACTGAGTACTCAGTGATCTGCCTAGGTAGTTGCTCATTGCCGGTTCGAATGACATGGCTGGTTGAGTTTGTCTGTATCCTTCGATTTGTTTCTGCCTTTAACAGTTATAGACCAACTACCTCCAGTTACTGACTTCTGCATTCTTCATTTTTAGTGTACCTGTATCCCAAAAAAAAGTCAGGTGTTGCCAGGTGTGAAAATTACTGAACTATCAGTTCAATAAGCCACGGCTAAAAAATACTAACACGAATTCTTTATAGACAAATGGAGAAACTTGTAGAAGCTGACCTCGGGGAAGATCAGTTTGGATTCCGTAGAAATGTTGGAACACGTGAGACAATACTGAGCTTAGGACTTGTCTTAGAAAATAGATTAAGGAAAGGCAAACCTACGTTTCTAGCATTTGTAGACTTAGAGAAAGCTTTTGACAATGTTGGCTGGGATACTCTCTTTCAAATTCTGAAGGTGGCAGGGGTAAAATACAAGGAGCGAAAGACTATTTACAATTTGTACAGATGGCAGTTACAAGAGTCGAGGGACATGAAAGAGAAGCAGTGGTTGGGAAGAGAGTGAGACAGGGTTGTAGCCTGTTGTATTCAATCTGTATATTGAGCAAGCAGTAAAGGAAACAAAAGAAAAATTCGGAGTAGGAATTTTTAGGTTCGCTGATGACATTGTAATTCTGTCAGAGACAGCAAAGGACCTGGAAGAGCAGTTGAACGGAATTGACAGCGTCTTGAAAGGAGGATATAAGATGAACATCAACAAAAGCAAAACGAGGATAATGGAATGTAGTCGAATTAAATGGGGCGATGCTGCGGGAATTAGATTAGGAAATGAGAGGCTTGAAGTAGTGAATGAGTTTTACTATTTGGGGAGCAAAATAAGTGATGATGGTTGAAGTAGAGAGGATATAAAATGTAGACTCTCAATGGCAAAGAAAGCGTTTCTGAAGAAGAGAAATTTGTTAACATCGAGTGTAGATTTAAGTGTCAGGAAATAGTTTCTGAAAGTGTTTCTGTGGACTGTGGCCATGTATGGAAGTGAAATGTGGACGACGAATAGTTAGGACAAGAAGAGAATAGAAGCTTTCGAAATATGGTGCTACAGAAGAATGCTGAAGATTAGATGGTTAGATCACATAACTAATGAGGAGGTATTGAACAGAGTTAGGGAGAAGACAAATATGTGGCACACCTTGACTAGAAGAAGGGATCAGTTGGTAGGACATGTTCTGAGGCATCAAGCGATCACCAATTTAGTACTGGAGGGCAGCGTGGAGGGTGAAAATCATAGAGGGAGACCAAGAGATGAATACACTAAGCATATTCTGAAGGATTTGGGTTGCAGTAGGTACTGGGAGATGAAGAAGCTTGCATAGGGTAGAGTAGCATGGAGAGCTGAATCAAACCAGTCTCTGGACTGAAGACCACAACAACAGTGTACCTGTCGTATGGCAGGCTTCTATATCGTTTTCTTTACTGACACCTTCCTTCATTTGTTTGCTGGTTCATCCATTTCTAATCTCGTCCATTATTCCAACTCTGTTCCTCTCGTTCCTTCCACTTTTACTTCTATAATTCTTCGATGCAGACGATTCCTAAACAGTATGCATTCCGCACAAAATTTTTCTTCTCTCAGCTCATTTTCAGTAACGTTGTTATAGAAGGTGTTGGTATTATGCATTAAAAACAAACTAATAATTAAACGTTACGGTTAACGTGCGTTCAAATTAAGTTACCGAAGGGAACGACAGAACTGTACAATAAGAAGTTCTCAGGAATGAATTTTCACTCTGCAGGGGAATGTACACTGATCTGAAACTTTTTGGAGGTTAAAACAGTGTGCTGGAGAGGGATTCGTATCTGCGATCTTGGCCTATTGTCATTACGGACCAATCGGTGAAAGGTAGCGATGCAATATTCGAGTCCCGTTCGGGCATTCAGGTTTAATTTGGCTGGAAGTTTCAAGATATAAGACTCTATATTTCGGATGTGTGTTTATGCAGAAGCTATTTTCACAGCAGCTATTGTTATGTGGGATAGGTCAGGCAAATATTACAGATAATGAGACACAGATCGTGTGTGCTCCTGGTGAAAGTCTGGCGAGTTTGCGAGTGTGTTGTGGCGAAGGAGGAGATCGGTGAAAATGGTAACTGACATGCAACTCTCCTTCGTTTGAACTGTGTTTCATTATTATCACCATCAGGCAGAGACACTGACCCATAAAATAACTTAGTCTGCATTGGTATAAACGTTCAACATTGTCCCCCAGACCGATATTTATAGAATGCGTCGTCCACTTCACAGTGAAAGAGTGGCAGTTTCTAGTTTTGGTTGCACCTCCTCTTGCCACCCTAGTAGGCAGTATGGCTGGTCCCACACCATTTACCTGCCGGTCTGTGGTCAGATCAATGGTTCCTGCTGCCTACGTGTGACCTCCGAGTACTGCCTGCTGTGGCTCACCCAAGACCCCCTAGAGTCGTTCAACTCATTGAAGAGAAGACGTACAGCTTTTTGTACTGAATAAAGAAATGATCTGAGATGTGCAACACCAACTCGATCTTTGCAAGCATTAATATTCCCCATCATATAAACAGATATTTCTATCAATTGGTTCGTCGTCTTATAGATTTGATAAATTGGTGTATGAACAGTGATACATGTAGGCCGGCCTGCGTGGCCGAGAGGTTCTAGGCTCTACAGTCTCGAACGGTCGCAGGTTCGAATCCTGCCTCGGGCATGGATATGTGATGTCCTTAGGTTAGTTAGGTTTAAGTAGTTCTAAGTTCTAGGGGACTGATGACCTTAGAAGTTAAGTCCCATAGAGCACGGAGCCTTTTGAAACAAGTGATACATGAAACGTATGTCCAACGTTTGACTGATGCATTTCAAAAGTAACTGAACGAGGCCGGGAAATCAACCAGTAAATAATAAAGAGCTAGAAAATTTTGTTGATGGCATAATGAGGACTTGTTGAACAAATTTTCGACAGTAAAATTATTTCCATGCTGTATCAATTTCAATCGCTCTCTTCCTTTACGAACTACATAATGGTATTATTCATCGACCTTGACTATAAACGTCATGGCCCACAGAAAATGGTGAAGTTACAGGGTTGATTTGATGAATATCCCCCACTATCTTCGTTGTAGTGCAGTAAAGCGTAGGTTATGTGGGAGATCAGTAACCTGGAAATAACTGTTTGTGATTTTCTAGAAGAAAAATTCTACCTCCAGTGTATCAAAGAATATAGAAGCCTTCCCTTCAGATAAAACGTTGTAATGAAAACGTAATGCATAAGAAGTAAGTTTGTCACCCGACTGCCTCCTTGAAGGGAGAGGCAATGTGTGTTCAGTTACAGTTACCAACAAGGTACGTGTAGTATGAAGCACAAATAATTCCAAGACATCTCAGACAATTATACTACAGGTATCTCTGCATGATGCATGTAACTCAACATCGTTTCTCGTGAAATGTAAAAAAAAAAAAAAAAAAAAAAAAACTCTTTCTTCACTCCATGGATACGTTATACTTTCAAGAATCGTACCGAAAAGAATGCTTCAGTCATTGAACATCATATGCGCCTCGTTCATGACATTTTAGAGACGTAAAACCCTACAAAGGAAAGCGTAGATCTTACAAGAGAATCCTTCGTGTACACGAGAAAGGCACTTCACTTGCACACGGACCTGTAGGGAGATGCGCATATGTAGGGAAAAACTAGAAATGAAAGGAATCGTATTACTGCTGCAGTATTATGCAGAACTACGCGATACGCTTGGTTTTGAAATATGTTACCCAAAAACCTTTCTGAAGTGAACTATAATGCGATATTTTAGGAACTTCAACAATACAGAATGTTCAAAGTAGAATTTTTTTAGAACTTATTGGTGAGAATATATATGGAAGAGCCTGCGATGATAACAGCGTGGCTGGCATTACAATGTGGGCGTTCCTATTACACAAGAATGTGCTTACTTTTAAGGTGCACTCAACTATGAAAGACACAAACAATAAGCGTATCTAGTACAATAGTAATCCAGCTTACGACTTAAATATGCGGACGTGCTAAATTAATAGACGTGTCGCCTTATACGTCCACACAGCTGCAGACGTAACGATCGTAACCACTGTACTACACTGTCCAGTCACATTAATGTGGCCACCTGTCTAAAGCAAAACTAACCACCTTCTGCAGCGCGGAATGAGCAGGAAGAGTGTCGATGAGGTTCTGGAAGCTAAGGACTTGGATGTGGAGCTATGCTGACCTGAGTAATGTGACCGGCAGCGCTAGGTTTCTCCATGGCTTGAAAAGCTCGATCGATATGGTGCCACTGATTTTCGATTGGATTTAAAACGCGGGGAGTTTGATGGCCAGCGATGTACGGTAAACTCATCATATAGCTCTTCGAACCACGCACGTGAGCAGAGAGCTGTGTGACTCATTGCATTGTTCTGCTGGTACATATCATTGTACCGAGGAAGAGTTAACTGTATGCAAGAGTGAACGTGGTGCCTAACATCTTCATCTAGGTGATCTATATTTACAATAAAGTGCCTGGCAGAGGGTTCAATGAACCGTATTCAAGCTGTCTATCTACAGTTCCACTCTCGAACGGTGCGTGGGAAAAACGAGCACTTTTCTGTGCGAGCCTTTATTTCTCGAGGCAATAATTTCTCCCTCTCTGGAAGGGTGCTAACAGAATGGTTTCGCAATAGGCGGAGAAAACTGACTGGAATTTCATGAGATCTCGTCGCAACGAAAAACGCCTTTGTTTTAATGATTGCCACTCCAATTCATGTATCATGTCTGTGGCACTATCTCCCCTATTCCGTGATAGTACAAAACGAGATGCCCTTCTCTGAACTTTCATTGATGTCGTCAGTAAAGATAGATGCATACAGGTGTTGATATATTTTGCCGAGAATGCCACGAAATCATTAGATAGTTCGTAAGACACTCTTCTTGTTGCAGAGTTTTGCTTTGAGACGTTTCACGCAGAACAAGCCAACTGCCATCTGTCCCATAAAAAATAAAAAAATAGATTTACCTGGAAAGGCCACCTGTCAGGTACGTCCGGTTGCAGTACTGATGCGCAGATTCCAGCCTTCGTGGACGAACAAGTCAGCATAGATGCTGAACGGTCTTTGAGGAGACACTGTTGGCAGCCCCTTGGTTGATCTGCTCGGTCAGCAGCTCCGTAGTTACACGTCGAGTAGCCCGTACATATCCCCACAGCAATTGTTCACCCCTTTGACCAACGGCGGTCTGTGGTACACCACATTTGCCTTGGGGCCGGTTTTGGATAGTGTCATTTCGCCATGCACAGTATACTTTAGTTATGAACACGTTAACAGTTTACGAACTTATCTGTCTTGGAAATGATTCCACCTCTGGCTCGAAAGCCAATGATCATGGATCGAATACCCGCATTACGAAAACATCTCTTCTGTTTTCAGTGTCCCCCAACCACGCTTTATACACGCTCCATTGCTAGTGATGCCACGTTCTGAGTGTGAGTGGTTATTGCACTATTGCACGATGATGTCGAACATAGATGATGGTCACCTTAATGTGATTGGACCATGAAGCTGCACTTGCTCTCGTGCCTCCAGCTGTGAAGCTGGGCAAGCACTTGGATCAGTGACCATCCGGTCTGCCGAGTGCAGTGGCAAGCGGGTACAATCAGCCCATGTGAGGCGAACTGAGGAGCTACTTGATTGAAAAGTAACGGCTCCGGTCTCGTAAACTGTCAAATGGCCGGGAGAGCGGTGTGCTGATCAAATTCCCATACATATTGGCATCCAGTGACGCCTGTGACCTGAGGGTGACACGGCGGCCGGTCGGCACCTTTAGACCACACAAGGCCTGTTCGGAAGAAGTTTACTTTTATTTTTTGCTGCCATTACACTATTAACTGGGTGTTTTGATGAACTCTTGTACTGTGGCTCAAGATTCTGTCAGTCTAATGCATTGTTTGTTGTGCATACATTTTCAAACGGTTTCACAGCTGAAGTAACCAATAATGGAAAGAAATGAGAAGGATGCGTTTCCTTCATCCAGTGAGAGCTAGTCTGGTAAAGTGTTAACTCTGGAAGTAAGGCCTATGATATTGATCGTTGGATACAAAACATGTACATCGCACATGCAACAGAAGATGAGTTACGAAAGGCTATGGCTCAATGTGAGGCCTTTAAAGACGGAGTATCTGGCTGGTTGCCTTGTCGCTGGGCTTATGTGTCGTCTGTTGAAGGCACTGCCTGCCATCTGAGCGGCCTGATTTGAATTTATATTGCCGCTAGGGGGCTTATCAACGCCGGTGATATATCGTGTCGTCGTCTGCACCGCAGAGTAATAGCCGGCACTTACGGTGGCGCTGTCTCCGCTGAAAGCTCATTCCGCGCTCTTCTTTTTTACAGTTCCGGAGCGTAAACACCCTGTACTTTAAAGTTACAAATGCAACGTTTACGCATTTCTGCTAAATCAGATCTAGACTAGTAATCGTCTGGGCGCCTGACACTCCTGCCGCTGATAACTGAACGACTCGGTTTGTCACAGAGAACACCGATTCGTATAGCCGCTTAATGTAAAGATTTCTTATTTGCAACATAATTGTTTTATAAGGAAAGGGCCGAAGTGCACAGCGTAAGGAAAACCTTTCCAACAACAGTCGGTACCGTTGATCCTTCCGAAGCTTTTAAGATGGATAAATTGCCACCCATAGCGATGCATATCTACAAATTTTGGCGTTTCCTCTTTAATGGCACAAACGTGTGGCTCCCTACTCTACGATGATTCAAACAGTAATGTATCGACAAATGCGGAAAGAAGGCCGCAGCTCAGAAGACAAGCTGACATTCAAGGTGAATTGATGAAATCACATTAGCACTAAAATTCACCGAAATTCTGCCGTGTCTCACGATGGTAATGTTTTCACAGCCCCTGTTACTCAAATTTTACTCCTTCTGTTGTCTCTGCTGTGGAGGTCATAACTGCAACGCGCAGCGTTGAAATAACGCGCTTTTGCTTATGAGTGACCGAGAGAAACATTCGACATACACTGTCGCTCAGAATCGGCACGGAAATGCCTCGGGAGGTTGCATAAAGGATTTGAATGGAATCACTGATTTTAGCACTTGTCGCGGAGGAAAAAGACTGTTCGCAATATGACGGGAAATAGGACGAATTTCCTGACAACCTCTGACAGCTTGAAAACAGCGGAACCCATACCTGACGGAGTAAACCTTAAAGGAAAGAAGAAGAATGAAAGCAGGCAACTAAAAGTGTCTATAACGAATAGTGTTTCTGTCACGTGCATGTAAACGGTCGTAAATATAGTGGTAGTAAATACGGGGTGTTTCAAAAATGACCGGTATATTTGAAACGGCAACAAAAACTAAACGAGCAGCGATAGAGATACACCGTTTGTTGCAATATGCTTGGCACAACAGTACATTTTCAGGCGGACAAACTTTCGAAATTACAGTAGTTACAATTGTCAACAACAGACGGCGCTGCGGCCTGGGAAACTCTATAGTACGATATTTTCCACATATCCACCAAGCGTAGCAATAATATGGCGTAGTCTCTGAATGAAATTACCCGAAACCTTTGACAACGTGTCTGGCGGAATGGCTTCACATGCAGATGAGATGTACTGCTTCAGCTGTTCAATTGTTTCTGGATTCTGGCGGTACACCTGGTCTTTCAAGTGTCCCCACAGAAAGAAGTCACAGGGGTTCATGTCTGGCGAATCCACGCCGCCTCCTGTATGTTTCGGATAGCCCAACGCAATCACACGATCATCGAAATATTCATTCAGGAAATTAAAGACTTCGGCCGTGCGATGTGGCCGGGCACCATCTTGCATAAACCACGAGGTGTTCGCAGTGTCGTCTAAGGCAGTCTGTACCGCCACAAATTCACGGAGAATGTCCAGATAGCGTGATTCAATAATCGTTTCGGATCTGAAAAATGGGCCAATGATTCCTTTGGAAGAAATGGCGGCCCAGACCAGTACTTTTTGAGGATGCAGGGACAATGGGACTGCAACATGGGGCTTTTCGGTTCCCCATATACGCCAGTTCTGTTTATTGACGAAGCCGTCCAGGTAAAAATAAGCTTCGTCAGTAAACCAAATGCATATCGCCACATGCATATCGCCGTCATCAATCCTGTGCACTATATCGTTAGCGAATGTGTCTCGTGCAGCAATGGTAGCGGCGCTGAGGGGTTGCCGCGTTTCAATTTTGTGTGGATAGAGGTGTAAACTCTGGCTCATGCGACGATACGTGGACGTTTGCGTCATTTGGACCGCAGCTGCAACACGGCGAACGGAAACCCGAGGCCGCTGTTGGATCACCTGCTACACCAGCTGCGCGTTGCCCTCTGTGGTTGCCGTACGCGGTCGCCCTACCTTTCCAGCACGTTCATCCGTCATGTTCCCAGTCCGTTGAAATTTTTCAAACAGATCCTTTATTGTATCGCTTTTCGGTCTTTTGGTTACATTAAACCTCCGTTGAAAACTTCGTCTTGTTGCAGCAACACTGTGTTCTAGGCGGTGGAATTCCAACACAATAAAAATCCTCTGTTCTAAGGAATAAACCATGTTGTCCACAACACACTTGCACGTTGTGAACAGCACACGCTTACAGCAGAAAGACGACGTACAGAATGGCGCACCCACAGATTGTGTTGTCTTCTATATCTTTCACATCACTTGCAGCGCCATCTGTTGTTGAAAATTGTAACTACTGTAATTTCGAAAGTTTGTCCGTCTGAAAATGTACTGTTGTCCCAAGCATAATGCAACTAACAGTGTATTTCTATCGCTTCTCGTTTAGTTTTTATTGCCGTTTCAAATATACCGGTCATTTTGGAAACACCCTGTAGGTGCTAAAGGACAGGGAATGGAGACGAGTCTAGCGCACTGTCAGTGACAAAAGGTTTCAAACCCGACAGGAATTACTCGTCTTAGTGAAGGCAAGTCCATCTCAAGCAGCTTGCCAAACATTTGGATTTCTGACGCCCTTCCAAGTGGCATTTTATGACTTCAGAAATCGTCGGTGTTTGCATGTAGAATACTTTTATTAAATTTCTCCAAATATGCAAACCAGAGGTGCGAAAACTCTTGAATGTGCGGGGCAATTTGTCTTTTCAAGCGACAGACCAAACTATCTCCTAATGGTCTTTTAAGAGAGTCGTAACGTAATGATCTGCATGGAATGGACCAAACATACATCATTTTAGAATTGCCGAACTCCCTTGATTCTTGCAAAGCCTGCACCGCACGGTGACAGATCTAGGCCGTTGAGTACCCGCGTCATTCACCATTTCACTACAACTTTCTTTAAATAACTGCAGTACATTGCTTCATATGAATTATAGTTACACTTGTTATTATCAAGTCCTTTTCATATTAAAAGAGTAAACGTACATGTAATCATTGTGACTTGGATGGGCAACCTTCTCTCGAATAATTTAGAAAATATTTCTTTTATAAATAGATCGTACTAATGATGCTATCGTAAAGAGTTCTAATTTCTTGTCATATTTCGAATAATACAAAATTTCTGATACAGGCTGTACGCTGTAACAAATATTTTTATAAATACGTGCGATATGGATCTACAGTGTGTTTCTTGTTTTTTTTATATATTTCTGTTAATTTCTGTTTTATGAAAATAAAAATATTAATAATATTTTAATTAGTCATCTGCTAGTGGATCCTTCTTCCTGGCTTTAACATAATTACTGAACTCATTTTGGTATCTAAACATGCCATTGTTATTTTACGTAAACATATTACCTTTTACTTCTTAAATACCTTTTTTAAATACTGTAGAACACAAATTTAAGTAATAAATAGGGCGCTAGTTACTACAAGGACGTAGCCAAAGTGGGGGACGCTTTGAGTGGGGGGGGGGGGGGGTGTCCAGGGGCGCCTTTACGCCGCTCTTCCCATCCCCTCCTCCGCCTCCCCCTCCCCACGCCAGTAACGTAAACGAAAACGGGGTATCTATCCCTCTTTTATCCATCCATTCAACTCCAATTATTGGCCTTTATGTATCTCAATTTTTGCTTTGATAATCAGTTCAATTCTTGCTTGCAGCTTAAATATAATGTGTTATTGTTTATTTTTCGTTTTATGAAATGCATGTTAGCAATCAGCTGTCAATTTGCCCCATTAGTCATCTACAGGTTTCGGTTATTAATCATCATCCAGGATGTAGGGTACAACAGAGTAGTTACAAGCATCCCTTATTCCTTTGAAGCTGAACAATATGAGATGTTTTTAACTAACCTGTTGTAACTAATTGGTCAAATAAGCAGCTGATGGTTAAAAAGCATTTTATAAAATACTTCACGGCTGTTGAACCTCACCTTATGGAAACATATTGCTTTTGTGTTCTTGTTGTTGTAAGAGTTGCTACACTGACGTGACAAAAGTAATGGGATACCTCCTAGCTTCGTGTCGGTCCCTCTTTTCCCCGCGTAGCACAGCAACTCGACGTGGTACGAACTGAACAAGTCACTAAAAGACCCCTGCAGAAATATTGATCCATTATGCCTCAATAGATGTCCATAATTGCACATGTGTTGTCCGTGGAGCATTTTGTGCACGAACTGCCCTGTCTATTATGTCCCATAAATGTTCTATGGGATTCATGTCGGCGATCTGGGTGGCCAAATCATTCGCTCGAATTGCCCAGGATGTTTTTCAAACCTATCGATAACGAATGTGACCTGGGAGCAACGCCATCCATAAAAATTCCATCGTTGTGTCGTAACATGAAGTCCATGATCGGCTGCAATGGTCTAGAAGTAGCCGACCATACCAGAGGATCCAGTCCATTCCACGTAAACCGAGCGAGGTGGCGCAGTGGTTAGACACTGGACTCGCATTCGGGAGGGCGACGGTTCAATCCCGCGTCCGGCCATCCTGATTTAGGTTTTCCGTGATTTCCCTAAATCGCTCCTGGCAAATGCCTGGATGGTTCGTTTGAAAGGGCACAGCCCACTTCCTTCCCCATCCTTCCCTAATCCGATGAGACCGATGACCTCGCTGTCTGGTCTCCTTCCCCAAACAACCCAACCCAACCCAACCCATTCCACGTAAACACAGCCCATACCATTGTGGAGTCACCACGATCTCGCACAGTGCCTTGTCGACAAGTTGTGTGCACGGCTTGTTGGGGTCTGCGCTACACTCTAAACCTGGTATCATCTCTTACCAAGTGAAATCTGGACTCCTGTGACCAGGTCACATTTCTTCTGTGATCTAGAGTCCAACCGATACGCTCATTAGCCCAGAAGAGACGCTGCAAGCGATGTCGTGCTGTTAGCATGGGCACTCGTGACGATCGTCTGCTGACATAGCCTATCAACGCACTGTCTGAAACCCCTGGTTAAATACGCAGGCCAGAACAGGTGGTTGGAACTGTGAAAAGGGGCCAGAAATGATAGGCTGTCAGTTACACTCGAACACATGTAACATTATTTAATTGCCCAAACATTACAGCGCAAATTTAGGAGCTCAACTATGGATTGAATATGTCACACAATCTTATTGCTTAAGGGCACAACCTCTTTAATTTTTAAAACGGCTGAAGGCCCATGATTTGAAACACAAGCACAACAAATTTTGAAAAGGCAGAAAGCGCAAGGTTTTATAGTTAAATAATACTTCAAATGAGGCTGATGGCCCATGATTTAAAAACATAACTACAATAAATTTTCAAAGGCAGAATGCCCAAAGCTATATCTTTAAATAATTTTAAAAGGAAGGCTGAAGGCCCAAACAATCTAAGACATAACGATTAGGAGTTTTACCTGTGAAGCGGCTGAAGGTCATGTAATCTAAGATTTAACGAGTAAGGAATTTTAATTGTAAGACAGCTGAAAGCCCGTGACTGAAAAACACAACTAAAATGAATTTTCAAAAGGCAGAAGCCCCAAAGCTTTACTCAAAAAAATATTTTAAATGAGGCTGAAGGCCCAAACAATGCGAGACATAACAAGTCAGAAATTTTCCATTTTAAAACGGCTGAAGGCCCATTATGTAAAACCAAACTAAAACATTCAATACATCGGCTATGAGCCATTAAAATACACAATCAAACACCAATAAGAAAAGGCAGTACAGCCAGCGGCGCTCAGAAGTTTCCGGGGGTCGGTCTGCACTTGTAATATTGACGTTCTCTTAGCGGAGGGAGACAGGTAGTCGGCCTAACTATATACGATCCGCCAGCAACCCAACCAAGAGACAGTCAACGGACCCACCGACAAGACGACTTGCTTCCCACCCGACCAGTACACAAGGAACTCCAAAGCCGAAACGTGAAAGACGTAGCCGCTCTCAACCAAGTATGCATAAGCTGTCAAAACTACACACACGTGTTGGACAGTGACAACACGGTGAGGAAATGGCACTGCCTGAATTTTACGTCAGTGGCCAGGGCAGGTAACTGGAATTCTAACGGCCACAAGGTAGAAGATTCTGCTGATGCACTTGGACTTCAAATAACCAAAATAAAGTTAAACTCCACAGTATGGTGACCAACTTTCGCCAACTCGAACACTCGCTGTTGCTCACGGGAATACCGCCAACAGCCACCCATGAAAACCAGTGGTACAATGTGAACAGACTGGCTTCGGTAATGAAATCACCTAAATATCTTCAACATTACGCGACCCTGTCAGCAACTATGCAAACATTAATCTTAATAATTAACAGCCTCAGTTGCACCGTTTGCCTATAATTTACCTAGTTCCAGTACAGCACTCGTGGCTGACGCATCGCTGTGGCGAAGTGGGGACAAGGCAGTTCTAGATACGTTTTACACTCTGACGATAATTTATGGATTTGTAGTTTTAGCTTGACGATGTCCACTATGGACAAACGGTAGTTTTTGTTATTCTGAAGACGGTTGGGTTAACCTAGGTAAATTCTAGGAAAACAGTGCAACTGAGGCTGTTAATTACTAAAATTATATCGCCACTCAACATTGCTGTCCTGTGTCGGTGAGCCACGAACCTCGTAGCAATCGGAACAGCTCGCACACATTCCGACACTGCATAGACACTCCCAGTGAGTACGGCCCACTGCGCCACGCGGAGATTTCCTCTAATCCACACCAATCGACAGACTACCGCACACCGGCTAGCCAGAAACTATAAGCACCAAACCAAAGATAGTACCAGGTGCGAAAATCGATACACACCTCTGTTGCCACACGTAGGAAGAGGAAGAACCCCGGCATAACTGAAATAACCGCGGGACACCAACCGCAGGCTAACAGTCAAGGTTTAAATCGACGCATAAGCCGGGGCGAGCACGGCTCACTCTCCTAGCGGATACGTTAGTCGTACATCCCACACTGATTTCTGCGCATAACTTACGCATTGTTAATTGTTTGTTAGCACTGATAATTCTACTCAAACGCAACAGCTCTCGGACCTTAAGTGAAGACCAACCCATTCGCTCGAATTATCCATGATGTTTTCCAAATCAATCGCTAGAAAATGTCCCCGGTGACGCGGCACTGTCCGTATTGAGAGATAATGTCTGAAATTTGGTACTCTCGGCACGCTCTTGAGACTGTGGATCTCGGAATACTGAATTCCCTAACTGTTTCGCAAATGGAATGTCACATGTGTCCAGCTCTAGTTACCGTTCCATGTTCAAAATGTGTTAATTCCTATCTAGAAGCCATCGGAAATCCCTGCACACGAATCACCTGAATAGAAATGAGGGCCCCACCAATGCACTGCCATTTTGTGTCTTGTGTACGCGATATTACCGCCATCTGTATACGTGCATACCGATATTCCATGACTTTTTGTCACCTCACTGTAATTATGGATAAGTTTGTAACAAGAAAGAAGATCACTGATTTTGTTTCGTCCGTTAGTATCCGATATTATTGTGTATAAAAGGTACAAAACGGAAGTGCATTGCCGGGGCTGTCATTTATACTCATGAGATTCATGTGCAAGGGTTTTCTGCCAGAAAGGAATTAACAGACTTTGAATGAGCTACACACATGGGGCATTCCAATTGGGAAATATTTAGGTAATTCAATATTCCAAGACCTACAGTGTCAAACGTGTGCCGAGAATATCAAATTACAGTCATTACCTCTCACCACGGATAACGCCATATCACCGGGTTACTGTTGTTCGTAATTTGTTTGAGAAACATTCTGGACAAGGTCAGTGAATAGTTTGACCTCTACTTAAGGACTGAGAGCTGTGGCGTCTGTGCAAAATTTTCGGTGCTAACAGACAACCAACAGTGCGTGAATTACTCGCAGAAATCAATGTGGGACGTACGACGAAGGTATCCCTCAGGACAGTGTGGTGAGATCTGACGTTAATGGGCTTTGTTAGCGGTCGGCCGTGACAGGCAGTAAGTAAAAAATACGCACTACTGTAATAGCCCAATTACCTGTCTAATGCAGTTTAATGTTAGCAGTGGAGACGTTATTTGGAGGCTAGGAAGACCTTGGGGTTGTAATATTTCAATATTTCACAAGGCAGAAGGGTGTTAAATATCTTCGTAAATAACATGAAATTAAAATCAGTGGATCAAAATGCGCTTGGATTTATGGGTATCACCCAAACATAGCGTTGATCAACAAAAATCCAAACGGTGATGGTTACATTTCTTTAAAAAAAAATCGTTCAATAATATATCATTACTAGCTAAAATGGCAAAATATCGGTCAGTCCTGTCACCGGGGAGGCAATCAGTTACGAGAACGAGTTCTGGTAAGGAACATCGGGGAGGGGTTTGTGGAGAACAGAAGGTTGTGATGACTGCACATTCTGTAGCCCGTCCGTTTGTAAGAGATTTTTTGGGTGGGACGCTTGAATTCGTCCGAGCCAACTGCACCGTGCATCCCTCCTTCCCCCTTTCGTCCAAAATCTATTCACGTTTTTGTAATACTCTAATACCTGAAAACAGGAATACCATGCACAATTAAGTCTTAAAATATGCATGCACTCTGCGATATCAGATGACGACAAATGCCCAACTAACGGAAAACGTGCAGCGTCAGATTCAATCTTTTTGTGACGCATTCAATTTTATTATAAAGCTTTATACAACAAGAGGGTGGAGGAGCGGATAGAGGTTCAGGGCACTCTCTTGTCCTAGGGGTGGCAAATTGCCCCTACAGGCGGAAGAATCAGCAATGATAAAAGGCATGAGGATGCAGAAGGCAATGGAAACCACTACATTAAAGACACGTAACGTGTATCCACAGGACATGTGGCCTGTAGTTGAAGAAGTGTCATGATGATCTCTCCATTGGCAAAAGATTCCGGAATAGTCCCCCATTCGGATCTCCGGGAGGGGCCTGCCAAGGGGGAGGTTACCATGAGAAAGAGATTGAATAATCAACGAAAGGATAATGTTCTACGAGACTGGGGGTGGAATGACAGAAGCTTGAACGTGGTAGGGAAACTAGAAAATCTGAAAAGGGAAATGCAAACGCTCGATCTAGATATAGTAGGAGTCAGTGAAGTGAAGTGGAAGGAAGATAAGGATTTCTGGTCAGATGAGTATCGGGTAATATAAACAGCAGCAGAAAATGGTATAACAGGTGTAGGATTCGTTATGAATAGGGAGGTAGGGCAGAGGGTGTGTTACTGTGAACAGTTCAGTGACCGGGTTGTTCTAATAAGAATCGACAGCAGACCAACACCGACAACGATAGTTCAGGTACACATGCCGACGTTGCAAGCTGAAGATGAACAGGCAGAGAAAGTGTATGAGGATATTGAAAGGGCAATGCAGTATGTAAAGGGGGACGAAAATCTAATAGTCATGGGCGACTGGAATGCAGTTGTAGGGGAAGGAGTAGAAGAAAAGGTTACAGGAGAATATGGGCTTGGGACAAGGAATGAAAGAGGAGAAAGGCTAATTTAGTTCTGTAACAAGTTTCAGCTAGTAATAGCGAATATCCTCTTCAAGAATCACAAGAGGAAGAGGTATACTTGGAAAAGGCCGGGAGATACGGGAAGATTTCAATTAGATTACATCATGGTCAGACAGAGATTCCGAAGTCAGATACTAGATTGTAAGGCGTACCCAGGGGCAGATATAGACTCAGATCACAATATAGTAGTGATGAAGAGTAGGTTGAAGTTCAAGACATTAGTCAGGAAGAATCAATACGCAAAGAAGTGGGATACGGAAGTTCTAAGGAATGACGAGATACGTTTGAAGTTCTCTAACGCTATAGATACAGCAATAAGGAATAGCGCAGTAGGCAGCACAATTTTAAGAGGAATGGACATCTCTAAAGAGGTCCATCACAGAAGTTGGGAAGGAAAACATAGGTACAAAGAAGGTAGCTGCGTCTGTCGGAAGGACAGACTCAGCATACAGGAAAGTCAAAACAACCTTTGGTGACATTAAAAGCAACGGTGGTAACATTAAGAGCGCAACGGGAATTCCACTGTTAAATGCAGAGGAGAGAGCAGATAGGTGGAAAGAATACATTGAAATCCTCTATGAGGGTGAAGATTTGTCTGATATGATAGAAGAAGAAACAGGAGTCGATTTAGAAGAGATTGGGGATCCAGTATTAGAACCGGAATTTAAAAGAGCTTTGGAGGACTTACGGTCAAATAAGGCAGAAGGGATAGATAACATTCCATCAGAATTTCTAAAATCATTAGGGGAAGTGGCAACAAAACGACTATTCACGTTGGTGTGTAGAATCTATGATTCTGGCGACATACCATATGACTTTCGTAAAAGCATCATCCACACAATTCCGAAGACGGCAAGAGTTTACAAGTGCGAGAATTATCGCACAATCAGCTTAACAGCTCAGGCATCGAAGTTGCTTACAAGAATAATATACAGAAGAATGGAAAAGAAAATTGAGAATGCGCTAGGTGACGAGCAGTTTGGCTTTAGGAAAAGTAAAGGCACGAGAGAGGCAATTCTGACGTTACACCTAATAATGGAAGCAAGGCTAAAGAAAAATCAAGACACGTTCATAGGATTTGTCGACCTGCAAAAAGCGTTCGACAATATAAAATGGTGCAAGCTGTGCGAGATACTGAAAAAAGTTGGGGTAAGCTATAGGGAGAGACGGGTCATATACAAAATGTGCAACAACCAAGAGGGAATAATAAGAGTGGACGATGAAGAACGAAGTGCTCGTATTAAGAAGGGTGTAAGACAAGGCTGTAGCCTTGCGCCCCTACTCTTCAATCTGTACATCGAGGAAGCAATGATGGAAATAAAAGAAAGGTTCAGGAGCGGAATTAAAATACAAGGTGAAAGGATATCAATGATACGATTCGCTGATGACATTGCTATCCCTGTGAAAGTGAAGAAGAATTAAATGATCTGCTGAACGGAATGAACAGTCTAATGAGTACACAGTATGGTTTGAGAGTAAATCGGGGAAATACGAAGGTAATGAGAAGTAGTAGAAATGAGAACAGCGAGAAACTTAACATCATAATTGATGTTCACGAAGTCAATGAAGTTAAAGAATTCTGCTACCTAGGCAGTAAAATAACCAATGACGGACGGAGCAAGGAGGACATCAAAAGCAGACTCGCTATGGCGAAAAAAGGCATTTCTGGCCAAGAGAAGTCTACTAATACCAAATACCGGCCTTAATTTGAGGAAGAAATTTCTGAGAATGTACGTCTGGAGTACAGCATTGTATGGTAGTGAAACAAGGACTGTGGGTAAACCGGAACAGAAGAGAATCGAAGCATTTGAGATGTGGTGCTATAGACGAATGTTGAAAATTAGGTGGACTGATAAGGTAAGGAATGAGGAGGTTCTACGTAGAATCCGACAGGAAAGGAATATTTGGAAAACACTGATAAGGAGAAGGGAAAGGATGATAGGACATCTGCTAAGACATGAGGGAATGACTTCCATGGTACGAATTCTCCACTGACGTGTTGAGCGTGATGAGGGGCTGGATTCGGGAGGCGAGATGCTTTGATTCCGTCTGCCGGTAACCTTCAAGGTGTTTTTGTGTGTGATTTCTCATTTTCAATTAATGCAATTGCCTGGGTTACTACACGCCACAAGCAGTTGTTTCCGAACACATGTCTTTCCTGACTGATTCCTATTTCCTTAAAGATGAAGCCCCTCTCCGTAAATTAAATGTGTTGTATCTAAGGCGAATCGGGCATATCTTCTTCGGGGTCACTCGTGACTAAAGGCCCACATTCTCGTCATTTAGGCTCACAAATTTGTACGTCGGAACTTCCCTTAATATAGAAAATGAACTTTCTTACATTTGCAAGAAGAGACAGATGCATACTTAAATGAGAGTGTTATCCAGATCCTGTGTATTTTCACCACCAAAAATAGTTCTTGCTTCTTTGTAGATGTAGAAATGTTTATTCCAAAAACCCTCTCGATAACAACCACGAAGTCACAGAACATTTGCGCTCGTCCATTCCTGATCACTTCCTGATCTCAAACCAAGATTGAAACACGGAGACTGTAAAATGGTCTTGGAAGGGAGATTGGAGCATGACTGCTTCTTAGCCGTTTCCCAAAGTACAGCGGGATTATATCTCCACTTGGTGAAAACTTCGAGATCATTGTCGAATGAAATGGTTCATCGTTCTTTACGGAAATTTTCTGAGTAAACGAAACACATGCATCCTTATTTGGTACACTTTAACAAATCGGACTTACCTGTGACAGTTTATTGTCGTTGATTATTATAGACGCCACGCAGAGGTTAGCTGCGTGGAAATGCCAGCCATAAGGTCACATTAACTGTCTGCTATCTTTAATATGAAGTAGTACCATGTGCTACTACACTCCTGGAAATGGAAAAAAGAACACAGTGTCACCGGTGTGTCAGACCCACCATACTTGCTCCGGACACTGCGAGAGGGCTGTACAAGCAATGATCACACGCACGACACAGCGGACACACCAGGAACCCCGATGTTGGCCGTCGAATGGCGCTAGCTGCGCAGCATTTGTGCACCGCTGCCGTCAGTGTCAGCCAGTTTGCCGTGGCATACGGAGCTCCATCGCAGTCTTTAACACTGGTAGCATGCCGTGACAGCGTGGACGTGAACCGTATGTAAAGTTGACGGACTTTGAGCGAGGGCGTATAGTGGGCATGCGGGAGGCCGGGTGGACGTACCGCCGTTTTGCTCAACAAGTGGGGCATGAGGTCTCAACAGTACATCGATGTTGTCGCCGGTGGTCGGCGGAAGGTGCACGTGCCCGTCGACCTGGGACCGGACCGCAGCGACGCACGGATGCACGCCAAGACCGTAGGATCCTACGCAGTGCCGTAGGGGACCGCACCGCCACTTCCCAGCAAATTAGGGACACTGTTGCTCCTGGGGTATCGGCGAGGACCATTCGCAACCGTCTCCATGAAGCTGGGCTACGGTCCCGCACACCGTTAGGCCGTCTTCCGCTCACGCCCCAACATCGTGCAGCCCGCCTCCAGTGGTGTCGCGACAGGCGTGAATGGAGGGACGAATGGACACGTCTCGTCTTCAGCGATGAGAGTCGCTTCTGCCTTGGTGCTAATGATGGTCGTATGCGTGTTTGGCGCCGTGCAGGTGAGCGCCACAATCAGGACTGCATACGACCGAGGCACACAGCGCCAACACCCGGCATCATGGTGTGGGGAGCGATCTCCTACACTGGCCGTACACCTCTGGTCACACTGAATAGTGCACGGTACATCCAAACCGTCATCGAACCCATCGTTCTACCATTCCTAGAACGGCAAGGGAACTTGCTGTTCCAACAGGACAATGGACGTCCGCATGTATCCCGTGCCACCCAACGTGCTCTAGAAGGTGTAACTACCCTGGCCAGCAAGATCTCCGGATCTGTCTCCCATTGAGCATGTTTGGGACTGGATGAAGCGTCGTCTCACGCGGTCTGCACGTCCAGCACGAACGCTGGTCCAACTGAGGCGCCAGGTGGAAATGGCATGGCAAGCCGTTCCACAGGACTACATCCAGCATCTCTACGATCGTCTCCATGGGAGAATAGAAGCGTGCATTGCTGCGAAAGGTGGATATACACTGTACTAGTGCCGACATTGTGCATGCTCTGTTGCCTGTGTCTATGTGCCTGTGGTTCTGTCAGTGTGATCATGTATCTGACCCCAGGAATGTGTCAATAAAGTTTCCCCTTCCTGGGATAATGAATTCACGGTGTTCTTATTTCAATTTCCAGGAGTGTATATCTACGATGATTCATCATGACTTGGATATAATTGGCACGTGAATGTGATGTATTTGTGATGTATTTGTATGTACAATGTATTGTATACATTTGTGATGTAATTGTGATCTGGTTTTAATATAATTTTGATGCTTGATTCTCACTGTATTTTTGTATTCAGACGCACTCTCGACACTCACGCAGGAGCTAAAAGCGATCTGCAATAAACAGATTAAAAATTTACGATTGATGCTCCAGTAACTCGTATGCGGGACCTCATGAATACTGTCGTGGAGCAGGCTGATCCTGATGGAAACAAACGTGGCGTTATTATCATTTAATCACTGTTGATTGAAGTTAGGAGGGTACGATAGACTAAGAAGCAGTGATTGATTTATTAATTCTTTGGAGATGAGAGTTGTGACACGGGACAGACAAAATCATGCAGCTTCTAATAACGAGTTGCTTTCGAAGTCATTCATCCTGGGACGACATGTCCGATACTCGCGTTGGCGTCTCATATTATTCGCGTACACAGCCGAACTAATATTGTGTCACCATTTAAACAAAGAATCTTAACGACCCCTACGTACACCGAACGACAACGACTTCTGCACTGCTTACCCTAAAGGAGAAGCGTCATATCTGATTGTGGTAAAGAGCGACGTGTAGCCGTGAGTTATTGCAGTTCAGAAAGGCTGTATTTATTCAACAAAAGACTACCGCGTATAATGGAAAACTCACAGCTGGCCCGATTTTATATTACCTTATTATTATTGTAGGCGCTCGCGTTAGTAATTGCGGGCAGGTGATCATTACAACTAAGAGTGACATATAAAAACAGGCTACTTAACATTCAAAATACAGACAGACGAATATTATGATGAATATTATTTAGTACATTAAGTAAATGTAGTATTTTATCTGACAGCAACAGACATGGTAACATCTTGCCTCCCTAAGAGCACAGAAGTTCAGTTTCATTCCATCCCTAATAGTCACGCCTCAGTCCATAAAATAAAAGATTGAGACTGCAGCCGTGATACGAAGTTGTTCTCACTAGAAATCAAATATCTTTATACAAACGTTCCCGTACAAGAACCGCTTAGCATCATAGAAAAAAACTTACGTCACTTCAAAAACGAACTTTCAGACGAACAAATCACTGACTTTATGATTCTAGTCACAGTCGTAATCAAATACAGCTATTTTTAATTATCGAACAACTGTATCAGCAATCCGACGGTCTCGCTATGGGAAATCCGGTAGCTGGTATCCTTGCTCACATTTTCATTAATTCTCTAAAAGAAACGTTTTTAACTGCTTCTCAGCTATAGCAATAAGCATTCTCTCCTATTTTAGACATGTTGATGATCATCTACATGTAGTCATCTACAAAGAACCTGCTGATGGCATTGACATTATTTTCAATCTCGGTAATGAACTCACTAGAAAATTTCCTTCACCAGTGAACTCGAAAACGAGGCCTGTCAACAGAACTTTCTTGACTTGACGCTTACACTAGAAGAAAATAAAAACTCATTTAATGTTTTTCGTAAGGAAACATACTCTGATCAGATCCTACCTGCGTCTTCCATGCATCTAACATAAAAACGCTCTGCTATTTGTAGAGCTACACTAGTGGCCATTAAAATTGCTACACCACGAAGATGACGTGCAACAGACGCGAAATTTAACCGACAGGAAGAACATGCTGTAGTTTTTCATAGCGGCTTGCCTTCCACGTATTCTACTTCAAAAATTTTGTGACTAAAGCCTTATCGCTTGATAATTATTTTATACGTGACATGAAAGTACTGTTTCTTTCTTATACTGTTAGTCATTTTCCGCCTTTAAACCGTAATTGTTGTTCTTATGTAGACAAAAAGTTACTATGTCTGCTGGTGTCAAATAAAACATTGTCTTTAGCTTCATGTACTAAATAATGTTCATCATAATATTCATAATGTTCATCTGTCCATATTTTGAATTTTAAGTGGCCTATTTGTATTTGCAGCTACTACATGACACCCTTAGTGTAATGTACATCTGCCCCCAGTTGCTAATGCGGGCCCTTTCAGTCTGTTTCTACCTTTGGATTGACATGTGTGAGCATCCCATAATCACTTGCCACCCGTGTATTCTTTTTAAAAAATCTGTGGCTCAAGCTTTATTGCGTTATATTTATTTTATACGTTACATGTAAATACTGTTTCCTTCTTGTATTGTTAGTCAGTACTTACACTTATATGAAACATTTACCCATTGCTTTTGTACTTATGTTATAGACCACTGTGAATGTTTTGCTTCTGATGAAGGCACACATAGTAGTACCGAAACCAGATCAAAAGACTTAATGTTTGTGACCGAGTGTTGTTATTGCTTTGTTTTATTCTGGTTAGTCTGCCCTTTCTTAGCCTCAGTGACTGATTTAGTTCGCTGGACATTAGAAATCTTGTTGTGTGTAGCAGTGGGCGTTTTAATTCGCGTTGACATATTTTGTGACCTATGTCACTGTGACTTGTGACCAATACTGGTCTCTTTCAGATAAACTCTGAGTAGCGGTTAATTTTTATGAAACTAGATGTGCTGATGCTGGTTGATCATTCAGCAAAATTCTGTCTTCGTTTGTAATGGTATCAGGTCGATTTTTAACTGCAGCCAACTTTGAGCAAGGCTGTGTGACTTCAAAATCTGGAACCATCGAAAGCCTAAACGAAACTTAAAATACCTCTCTTAAAATTTGATTTACGTCACTGCATATATAATTGACAGCTTTATTAATCATTTTGAAGTCCTGTCTTAACTGTTTATTTTCCTAACTCTAAGCTGATGTTTTTTCTTTTTTTTTTAAAAAAAAAAAAGAAATAGCCCTGTTTACTAAGCACAGTGATTAAACATTTATTAAGTTGCCAGAATGAGACTTTCACTCTGAGGCGGAGTGTGCTCTGATATGAAACATCCTGGCGGTTTAAAACCCTACGCTTGACTGCGACTCGAACTCGGGACCTTTACCTTTTGCTTACAAGTGCTGTACCAACTGAGCTACCCAATAACGATTCACGAGCGTTTCTCATAGCTATACTACTTTTCTTCTAAATGAGACAGTCACGCAAGTTTCGCAGGAGAACTTCTGTACAACTTTTCTTCCAGCAAATTTCGCAGGAATCATCTGTGAAGTTTGGAAGGTGGGAGACGAGTTGCTAGTGGAAGCAAAACTGTGAGAATGGTCGTTGTTCTTGCCTGGGTAGTTCAGCTGGTAAGCCACTTTCCCATAAAAGGCAAAAGTCCCTATGTCGACTCTTGTTCCCACACGTGGTTTTAATCCACTAGGAAGCTTCAGTTATTAAGTGGACTTTAAATTAGTGAGAGCTTGAGCTAAATTTCATATAAGCCTGGTTTTTACAGTAGTTAATGTGTTTGATTTTCGTTAACCTGTTACTTTAGCTCAAGTAAATAGTTTTGCCGAGAATATGTGAGAAACGAACTCACAATTTATTGTAACATGTTCTGTGTTTAAAAGTTGTTTTTAAGTACGTGTATCAACTCTTTTGGAGAAATGAACACCTAAATCTTTCTGGATCTAGATCTGATTTCTCTTATTTTACCGCGATAATCGTTCCCGCGTACGTTCAGCGCAGAGATAAAAATATTTTGACATTAGGAAGAGAAAATTGTTGATTAAAATTTCGTCATCAATGAAAGTGTATTTGTTTTAATGAATGCTATTCCAAATCGCCTTTTACGTCAATGACGCTTGCACCTTCATTTCGTGAGAACAGAAATGAGAGCCACTGTTACGCACTTTTCACATTTTTTCCATCAGTCTTGTCTGGCAAGGATGCTATATTGTGCGGGAGTACTGTAGAATGGCACGACCAATCACAGTAGAAGTAGTGCCTGTAGTAAATTTGAACTGTGCAAGGGTTTGGTTAGTTTTCCATACAAACTTTTGTATCTGACCGTTTCCATAAAATCATACCTAAATATTATAGTACAAATAGAAAATAAATAAAGGGGAAAGAAAACGACAGTTAAACATTTCTATTAAGGATCTCGGTCGTCCATATTGTTCATGAGCAACTGCCACTTGGCATGTCACTCAAATCTGTTCTCTAAATTTGTAATTTGTCTCGATATTGTGTTGACTGCACGAAATAATTCACGATATATGCATATTTTGTGCACAGCTTCTCAGATTGTCAACTAAATCATTTGTATGGAGAGGCTTTCAGAAATGTACGGAAATTTGCCTGCTGGCTGTGCACACAATTTTCAGGCGAAAATTTCTCTTCCATGTTTTGTTTCGTAGATAATTAACGTCGGAGCTCCTTGTTTACAGGAACGACCTCTAGAAACGGCCTGTGGGCAGAAAAGGGGGCCACGCGGGTGACTTCCTGGTTCATGTGAACAACACGTGGTGGGTGCCTACAGGGGAAGGCGTGCCGCGCACACTACGCTGTGTGCCGAGAGCAAGTACGCCGCTTTCAGAGTTACGACCGTATTTCGGTTGCTTCACTAAAGAAACTTTTCGTGTAATTTGCGATCAACGTAGTTCATTTAGATGACGTAACTTCATAAAATATTTGTAATGTGATCTTTTGTATATGAAATAGCTGAAAGAGACCCGCTTAGCCGGGACTTTATTTTGTTTTGTTTCCTGAAAACATTCCACATCACTCGAAATAATTCGATAACATCGTGAAAATGAACATTCAAACCATTATTAGAAAGGAACATTTCTCGCTCAAAACTAACGTCAATGCTCCAGAATACTTTTCATTATTCCTAAATCCACTTAATTACTCAACAGCTACCTATTTTGATATAAAGTATTCCAACATTTGTTGACTATTTCTTCACAGAACGTCGAGATCATTCCAAAACATATGACAATATCCAAAAAGTTTTGGGAACAGTCAATAATATTGATGAATTCTATTCCAGAACATTAACGAGAATTCTAGAAATTACGTTTGTTCGTCCCCAACGACATACACTTGCAAAAATGTAAAGATCATTTGTGAATCGTATGACAGACTTCTGCTTTAATCGAAATGTTCTTCAATGCTCACGGTCGCAGCACCAAATGACATCATTTCAAAGCAAGGATTGTATGCCCTCATATTTTGTAACTTTTTTTTTAGATCCAGAGATTCTGTAATTATCTTATAAACCCAGTAGAGCTACCTCCAGTGGTGTTAATCGAGGTTTTTTCATTCAAGCAACATGTTCCCGGTTTTCCACTAATGAATTTCTTATCGCCATAGAAATGAGATGCTTGGTCCATTTTGTCAGTTGCAACTGAAACGTCCCCTTAGAAAAATTTATACTAGACTGTGCTTAAACTGACACACAGTAATTTTAGCGCAACGCAATCTGACTTTCAAAAAATCCCTACGAAAGAATGACCCTGACTAACAATAACTTATACGTTTCACAAATCACTTACCTCACAAAAATCTTCGTTACTCAAGCTACTGCAATACAGCGAGCGCCACTACTGCCAGCTAAATAAAAGATTCAAACTACTGAAGGCACTAACTACTGATAGGCATAGTTAGCAAATGAAAGATTTTAATACAGAACAAACAATGTATTTACCTTAATAGTCATAATATATATATATCAGTTCGTGACACCAATTGTTACAAATTTCAAAACTCCGCCATCTCTCTCCCCACGTCCACCACCGCTGGCGGCTCACCTCCAACTGCGCAACGCTACGCGCTGTTAGCATCCAGCTGCCGCTGCCCAACACTACAATGGCAGACAACAATGCAAACCAGCCACAGACTGCACACGGCACAGCCAGTGATTTTCATACAGAGCGCTACGTGTCGGCAGCGATAATAAAAAAACTTAAACAGCCTACTTACATAGCCCCCATGCTCCCCACAAAAAATTTTAGAAAATGTTTTGGGCAGTGGCCAATACATAATTGTTAAAGAAATTTTCACAATTACAATAACAAAGAAATCATTTGCACACACACATCGATTCAATGTTGGTCAACAGCTAAAATTTTCTCACAGTCCACAAATACAGTCCTGATCATTCATCACAGTAAAATAGCAGTGTTTTTCTCAATGTCTGAGCAGTAAAAGAAAATGCACATGGACGTGGTGGATTTCCATGCTGTCTTGAACAAGTACTGTTGTCCTTCCAACGGAAAGACAGTGCTGACTCTTGACATGCAGACAGGTAATGGGCCACAACATAGCAAACCCACAGCAGAGTTAGTAGAAGTTTTGAAGAATATTGGTAGGTAGGTCATCACAGAGCAGACCCACTATAGTCCTGGTAGAGACTATGGTATTGGTGGGCCACAAGAGGTGCAGACCCACTGCAGTCCTTGTAGAAATGGCTCTGAGCACTATGGGACTCAACTGCTGTGGTCATTAGTCCCCTAGAACTTAGAACTACTTAAACCTAACTAACCTAAGGACATCACACACATCCATGCCCGAGGCAGGATTCGAACCTGCGACCGTAGCAGTCGCACGGTTCCGGACTGCGCGCCTAGAACCGCGAGACCACCGCGGCCGGCTCCTTGTAGAAATAGTGGTATTGGTGGGCCATCAAAGATGCAGACCCACTGTAGTCCACGTAGAGACGGCCAGCAGCCATCTGTTTGACTGTGCAGGCGCACAATCACCATTGAAGAGTCTTGCGGATAATATAACAAGTTCATAACCACCACTTGTATACTCACAAAAATTGTTTTAGAAATGTCCTTACAACCAGCAATGCTGTTATCCAGTCCCTTACTGAATTATTAACACACGTTCAAACACTATCAGTCCCTACTTCTCACATATTTTCCCCATACTATGACCAACAGAAATGTGTGCAGTGAAATGCAACTTACAAATTACTTAATTTGTTGAACAGGTGTGAATTACAATTTTATAACATGAGAATACAATAACAAAGGTACAAAAAACATCATTGAAGAACATAATAGTACAGATAACATTTGCAGTAATACAGGCTTTACAAAATAATGGAAATAACATATACATCAGTGTTACAGGAATTGTGACAGGAGCACATACATAAACAATCAGAATAAATTTCGAAATATCAACTTCACACATGAGCATTAAAACAGAACAGATAAATAATGTCTTAACATCTTTACAAAGTAAATAACATATTATCAGAAAAATTCTACAACGTAACTCTCATCAGATAAACACATAAAGACAGGAAGAACACAAATGCCCAAGGGTACACAAACACATAATGGGATAACACAAGGAAAGGGCAGGGTTTGTTTTACTGCAGTATTTTGCAAACAAAACTTTCTTTACTTCTCGGAGTTCTCCCTTCGTTCTTCATTATTTCCAAAAAGTCCTATCTATACCTGCTTTTGTACTTTTCTCATATAACCCCTCAGTGCATTTCTTCAAATCCATCGCAACTCATTCTGTTATATAGGCTACCCCTGTTAAGCTAACTTAAATCTACTGAGCTCAGATGCTTAACTAAGGGACGAGGCAATGCAGCAGCACAAAAAAATTTACACAAACAGCAATGATAAAAAAATGGAAATTGGCGAAAAAAGGCAGCAATATTACAACTAATATAAGGCAATGCGCAGCAAACAAGAAAAATAAATCAGTAATAAAATTGGCTTAACATAGTAATACAAAGTGACATTCAGGAGCACTATGCATGGCAAACAGCAGCAGCAAATTGCTGTAACTTATACCTAAACATGACAAAGCTCAAGCAGAAAAAATGTTACACTAAAGACAACAATGCAGATAAGGACAATGTCTATTCACATCTTAATGTCTATGCAATTAAAGTGGTGCACCACAAAAACTAATGCTACAACAAATTACCAAGTACTGAAAAGAAAATTATATATACAGTTACTGTTATTAGTCGCTTCTTATTGCTCTTTCCATTCCAAGAGCTCCTTTTTCGAAGAATGTGGATCATAAAATAATTATTTAATAGATCTGTTGACAGAAAGTGTTCACATTAGCAAATGCATTTAATTTTATTTTATAAAACCAATGCTGCAACACAGCTGGAAACCAGATATCAAATGAAATAAGCAACTATGAAAGGCAAAGCATAAAAATATCATTCAATAGTCATGTGACATTTCATAACTTAGTACAAATTCTCTCAAATCTCGTAGAAAGATACTTGTCATTATCAGGTGTGCAGAAGTAAATAAGTATCTTTCCAAGTAATGAGCGTGTCGTTTTTGCGACGCTTTCTACAAAGGAATGCCAATAGCGAGGATAATGGCCTCTCTTTTTTTTCTTGTGCCTCTGAAAGGCACACACTAATGGCTTGTTTCCTGGTGGCTGTCGCCCAGCTGGGTGCCCACGACGCATTACGTGCAGGTGGTCACTTAAGTTTGTTACCGAAATATTTACGACACCAGTTTCCCCTACAGTGGCAGTCTCATATAAAAAAATTCACAGGTCAAGATTTTGCGGTAAAAATCTGTAGAAATAAAATCATTTAACCACTACTCATTATTCCTTACCTTATTACACATATGTATATTCGTCGACACTTCTTCAATATGTCATCATAACAGATACGTAGCATAACCAAATAACTCATATAGCATCAGCTTAAACATACCTCAGCAGCATAATTCACATCGTCGTCGTAATAATAACATCATAACACCTCAGTCAAATCTCAAAAATGTCATGGCTTTCTGCAATAATTTCAAAGCCTAAAAAAAATTCTCTGCTCATGTCAAAAGTGTCATCTACCTCAAACGTACTTTAAAAATCATGATCCCATACCAAATACGCCATTCAAATCTCTCATAGAATCACAATGGTTCCAAAAAAGTATGAACAGCCCACAAAGTACAGACCAAATACAATTTCATAAGTGTGAAATTATCCAACTGTGTAATTGCGTAAACATGTGTCACTGACGTAGTAAATAAAAAATGTTTGTCTCTCATTTAAATTATCACATAGCTGTGTAATTCCGTATTAGAGAAATATGGTACCAATGTGTAGAGTTGTATAAGCAAATACCATATTAGCTAGGGCTCCTTGTGCTTGCCAAACACATGGTACACAAAGTAGGCGTGTACCCCCCTGAGGATTAATGTAATTACATCCTCAGGTGTTACAGATTACAGCAATGGAATGGAAATGTATCACGGAAAACCTTTGTATCATTGTACTTCAAACATCTTTAAAAATAAATGTTTTAAGTACAAAATTAATCACTCAAATACGTGTAATGTAGCGATAAACTGTGCGTCTTGTTGTAAGATAATTATGTGGAAGTGTCGTAGTTATCGTCCTCTGTAAGCAAAGTTCTGCTGAAGTCAATGTACTTACCTCATAATAAACGAAGTGAATTGCTTTGCGTATAAATATCTTAGTTATTACGCTTATTGCCGTGATGAAGAAAGTACTGTGCTGTAACGTATTGCTGTGCTATGGAAAAGGCTGTCTAATTGTAGCTATACCACAAAAGTTACCACTAAAACATGTTTTACTTTCCAGAATAATTCAGAAAAACTGTGCAGATATGAAACAGATACACCGCAAAAGCACAATGTAAATTGTGTCACACATTAGTAGCGTCGTGATATAATCGTGTAGCTATCAAAGAAACCAAACGCTAAGTCATCTTTAATCTCACAGAAAGTACTTAAAATAAAGAATGTCTTTTCAACTGAACCAAAATGTTGCATTAAAACCTCATTAACAGTATGTGTTCTAAGTATGTAAGCCTTATAGTCGTTACGTAATCCTGCAACTAACAAGCAAGAATGTACAAATAACAACACTGTGTCGTCTGTTCACTATAACAATGCATTCGTAATTTCTGTTTAAAAATGTTCCTTAGGTTCTAGACTGAATAGTTAACTTCAAAACTTTGTTGCATGTTTACAGTTTCTCAGGGTGACAAAGCATACTAGAAATGTGAAGTGAAATGTTTTAAAGCAAAGACAAAGTTAAAAAGCAGATTATATTTCAATAAACGGTTTTACATGTGAAATGTGGTGTAAACCTTTACTCTTCCTAGTACGTAGAGTTTCAACTTGAACGCAATTATAATGCGCTATATGTCGGTAAAGAATACTGGAATTTCTCCCAAGGTTAGCGTCTATGTTATTTTTCTCTGAGCCAGCCGGCGCACGCGGCTGCCTGCGGTGCGAGTCATTGTCTGTCTCTTTGTTGGCGCCCGCCGTTATTGGGATTAGGAGACCTAACATCTACAAATTTACCTTGCCGAGAGGGCCCTGCTCTGTTTGAATCCCGCCAGTTCTGATGCAATTCAGGTCTGTCGTTACGATCATATCGTCTGTCGTCATGTCGGTAGATTCCATAGTTCCTTTCTTGTCGGTCACGTGGTGGAGAATTTCTCTCTGAATCGTAACTGCGCGCTAGACCGTTGCGTCTTAAGTTATTCTGTCTCCCTTCATAATAATTATTTTGGTTCCCATATTGTCTGTTTCTCTGATTGTCTCTGTGATAGTCACTACTGCGGAGAGGTGATCTTTCCCTGTAATTATTACTACTCTGCCAACGGTTGTCATACGGATGGTGTCTGTTTTGGTCACGATTTGTGTTGTGAGAATAGCCTTGTCGTGTCCAGTTATTGTTTCTTTCATCGCGGAATTGCGACGGATGTGACCTGTAATTGTTGTGTTCCTGTTTTCACGTTCCGCGATTGTCAGTGTCAATATCTAATTCTTGTAAGAGTCCCTGAAAAGCTTCAATGTCGTCTTTGTAACGACCTGCCAAAATAATATGCCGTAAATGTTCAGGCAATTTGATTAAGCAAATGCGGATGAGTTCTGACGGGCTGTATGGGTTTGAAAGATACTGATTCTTATGTCTTCAAAATATTTCACAAGACTTGAAAATTCAGATTGTTCGAAATTTTTCATCATTATGATGCCATGTTTTACTCGGTCTTGTGTGGCTTGAGACCAATATGCTGAGAGGAAGGCATGGTAAAATTCTCCTTCACTGTGGCAATCGTGAATGACCGATCGCATTCGACAGCTGGTTCATTCTCTAAATAGCCACACATAAATTCTAATCTGTGCCCTAATGACCAGTTGGGGGGAAACAATGAGAGAATTGATGAAGCCACGCTTGTGGATGAATGTCGTTGCCAGAATTCTTAAATGTTTTGAATTTACCTGTAGTAATGAACAGCTTATAGTCAAAATCATCGTGTCGGCGGGTCGCATGTCGGTCATTGTTACGTCGTTTCGGCGGTTCCATCTCAAAATTCGGTGTACTTTGCCAATTTCTTTCATAATCTCCAAAGTGCCCTGTGTTATTATTTTGTGGCAGTTCCGTATTTTTATGTCCCTCTTCCCGTATTGGTGTGCGAGAGTCCTCTGAAATACGTAATTCATGTATTACCTGTGTCAGCTGATCTTGTACTTCCCGGATTTCTCTTTGGTGTTGCGTATTAATTTGATTTTGATTTTGTTTGAATTTCCTAATTTGTTCGAACTCTTATGTGTCATTAAAGACCACCGGTTTTATGTCATTCAGATTATCATCTACCTTCGTACATAAATTATTTAGCTGATCCGAAAGTTCAACTAATTTCTCTGATAATGAACTAATGTCCTCCATGTGTCTTTCTGAACCAATTTTCAGAGTATCCACTGTGTCCTTTAAGTTTTCTTGAGTTTTTGCAAGTTGCGTAACCGAATCGGTAGATGCAACTGAGTCAATTTTAGCTTGCAAGGTCTCATGATTTTCATGAACAATTGTTTGCAGTTCTTTTATGGCTGCTTCGTGATTCTGTAATGCGTTTTCATGCCGCGAAAAAATAGGTTGGAAATGCTCACAAATTTGTGTTTTTCGTCATTACAGACTTTTTGACATTTCGATTCGATTTTATGTAATTCAGTAGTTAAATCTTCATGTGTTTGTTCAAGCGTATGTTCCACTGAGTCTAGCTTTTGAAGGTTTTGCTCCATTGCGTCTAACTTTTGCTTTGTTTGTCTCAGATTTTGTTCCATTGTGTCTAACTTTTGAAGCTTTCGCTGTGTTTTTCTCTGACTTTATTCCATTGTGTCTAACTTTTGCCGTGTTTGTCTCTGATTTTGTTCCATTGTGTCTAACTTTTGAAGATTTTATTCCATTGTGTCTAACTTTTGAAGCTTTTGTCCCATTTGTTTCTGATTTTGTTCCATTTGTTGCATTAAATGCAATAATAATGTATTAGTGTCTGGAATCTGTTTTTCTATGCTTTTTGCCAGTGCATTTTCACCGGCAACATTTACATTTTGACAGGCAGAAAATGTGTCTTGACTCATTTGAGAAAATGGTGAGGACCCATAACCTAAGTCTACAGTATTTGCAATGTAGTGTTCTGTCATTTCGGATTCCTGAGGCGAGCTGTTGCCGACTGATCGATCGATAATAGTTCCCTGTTCACTACTTGTTTCATTGTCTACACCATTATTAGCCGCCCGCTCCATTTCCCTATGCACAATTACCAAATTACTACTTCGAATGTCTGTTAATTCACTACACAGTGGTGCTGATAAGCGACGCTCGTTGTCACTATTATTTCTCAGTTTACTTTGGAGCCTAGTGTTACGTTTTTCACACGCCATTATTGTCACAATATTTCACACGATAACACATAAAAGCACAATTTGAAGAGCAATAATAAGAGAACACATTAACATAGCACTGAAAATAATATCTAGTTAATTGCAAGCGAAGCTGCGAAATACTTGATGCAAATCTACATGCATGCCACAACTTGAAACGTCCCCTTTGAAAAATTATAAAAGACTGTGCTTAAACTGACACACAATATTTTTAGCGCAACGCAATCTGACTTTCAAAAATCCTTACAAAAGAATGGCCCTGACTAACATTAACCTATACCTTTCACAAATCATGTACCTCACAAAAATCTTGGTTACTCAAGCTACTGCAATACAGCGAGCGCCACTACTGCCAGCTAAATAAAAGATTCAAACTACTGAAGGGACTAACTACTGATAGGCATAGTTAGCAAATGAAAGATTTTAATACAGAACAAACAATGTATTTACCTTAATAGTCATAATATATATATCAGTTCGTGACACCAATTGTTACAAATTTCAAAACTCCGCCATCTCTCTCACCACGTCCACCACTGCTGGCGGCTCACCTCCAACTGCGCAACGCTACGCGCTGTTAGCATCCAGCTGCCGCTGCCCAACACTACAATGGCAGACAACAATGCAAACCAGGCACAGACTGCACACGGCACAGCCAGTGATTTTCATACAGAGCGCTACGTGTCGGCGGCGTTAATAAAAAAACCTAAACAGCCTACTTAGACAAAGTGTTTGTGTTTGTTGGTGTCTTAAGAAAGATCATAGATACTGCCAAACAGTTATCTCCACTTCTTCCGGTCTGCACTTCTCATATGTTAATTTTCCATTCCTGCCTTTAAGATCGTTGTTTTATACGATCTTAACTCATTGTAATTCTGTTTAGTTTATTTTCTAATCTTGTTTCGTCAACAGTTTCTCAGTGTCAGTTTCCTGAGTCCCTCACTCGTTAGTCCTCTCAAATTTCATCTCATTGTTCACTTGTTTTCTCTCAATATATTCATTCACTCAGCTAGTTAAGCTAAACACGCTTCTCGCTCCTAATGTGTTTCACTTCTTCACTATTCTGTCTCATTCTTTTCAGTTCATCATAGGCAAGATATTCTCCTGCTTTATGTATAGATATGTTGTGCAATGTTGTTCTAACATACTAAAATTCCACTTAATATACGCAATCATCTTTTACTTCAATTAATTTCACTTTCCATCATTTTCATTTTTGTTCGATCCACTCTAATAGGTTTTCAGAAACCATACGGAACTGTTGTGCATACGTGGAAATGTCTGCCCATACATCAATAACAACGTATGGTGATATGTACTGCTGGCAGGTTGTTGGACTATAACTCTCTCAAATGCACTGAAGGTGGTTGTTACAGCTGAATTCTAGGTAGGCACAAATTTAAAAAAAACTGGGTTGCGACTGACTATTGGAGTCCTGTCCTCCCTTGTGATTTCCAATACTGAAGTCATTGCCAAAAACACCCTTCTCAATTTTAACATGTCACTGCGACATCAAGGTAACGTAATATTTGACAATATTCTCCAACAAACTGAAACATTTTAGAACATCTTAAAACATTATCGTGCTGAATGAGGCCAGGCCGATCAGGGCAAAGCAATGTAGTGTGCGAATGAGACAGACGATAACCTACATCATGGGGAAACCCCATAAGAGCTGTTTGTGCCCAGAGAGGAGGAGCAGTGTTACATATGGCGGACCTCATATTGGCCATAAAGGGAAACACTTATGAAAAACATTTAATTCTGTAGTAATCCAGGAAATGAAACCACAGTAATTTTTAACTACCATCTTTCCTAAATTTACATGGTGATCCCAATAAAACTTGAACATTGATCATATATAGACCAATTAAAGAGAAATTAAGAAATTTTGTAACAAAGCCCTGTATGCTAAAATCTGAACGCTTTGGTCGATCTTAACGAACGAAATTGCATATAAATTCGCATAATTAAGATGATAAATGTTGTAAATATCAACTCTGTAACTTTTGTAAGTGGGCTGTTTAGGTTTTTATATTGGTAACGCCACGTAGCGCTCTGTATGAAAATCACTGGCTGTGCTGTGTGCAGTCTGTGGCTCGGTGGCATTGTTGTAATATTCGCTATTGTAGTGTTGGGCAGTTGGTTGTTAACAGCGTGTAGCGTTGCGCAGTTGGAGGTGAGCCACCAGCAGTGGTGGATGTGGGGGCAGAGATGGCGGAGTTCTGAGAGCGGATTATCTGGACAGAGACAGTAACTTTGTAAGACTGGATATCATGAACTGATATATATAATATGAATTTAGGACAATATGAAGGTAAATACATTGTTTTTCCTCTATCAAAATCATTCATTTGCTAACTATTCCTATCAGTAGTTAGTGCCTTCAGTAGCTTGAATCTTTTATTTAGCTGGCAGTAGTGGCGCTCGCTGTATTGCAGTAGCTTGAATAATGAAGATTTTTGTGAGGTAAGTGATTTGTGAAAGGTATAGGTTAATGTTAGTCAGGGCCATTCTTTTGTAGGGATTTTTGAAAGTCAGACTGCGTTGCGCTAAAATTATTGTGTGTCAGTTTAAGCACAGTCATGTATAATTTTTCTAAGGGGACGTTTCACTTTATTTACTTAAAAGGTATAATAAATTTAAATTATCAGTACTTTCAGTTAAGCATTAGATAATCATTTCCTCCACACAAAACACATTGAACGATGACGGCATGGCCGGAGCGGTGGTCTAGCGGTTCTAGGCGCTCAATCCGGAACCGCACGACTGCTACGGTCGGAGGTTCGAATCCTGCCTCGGGCATGGATGTGTGTGATGTCCTTAGGTTAGGTAGGTTTAAGTAGTTCTACGTTCTAGGGGACTCATGACCTCCCAAAATGCTCAGAGCCAATCTTCAAAGAGAGAGAGAGCGAGAGAGAGAGAGAGAAAGAGAGAGAGAGAGAGAGAGATGACAGCATGACACCTTATTGAATGATTATGTAATAAAATATTTGCTGTAGGGTTTATTGCACAATAGTTACTTTTGTTCTTTATTTAGTTATCAGAAAGCACACTGCGTGCGAGGCTACTGACCGTGACATTCAAAGTTAAGAAGGAAATTGTATTGGTTTTATGTAAAAGAATTTAACGTTAATTATGTGATGGATATTATTGGTTCTGGTTTAGACACCAACGGGTGCAGTGCCGATTGAGATGCGAAAGCGTACAGCCGGTCTTTAGGTAGCTAGGAACGACTTGGAAAATTTCACGTTGTATGGTATCGTGGGACTCAGTTTCTGGGCGGTGTGCAGCCGCGTGCATTGTGTGAAGTTTTGGACTTTTACTTCGCGATGAGATTGTGAATGGTCGAACTGTGTCAAATGGATATGCACTCGGGTGTAACAGTTACTCTAAATACGACCACTTTCGCTTTTAGTTTGCTCTCTGAATAAGCATTATACAAACCAAATCGCAAGTGTGTGGCCTACAACATTTATGGGTCGTTAATTTAGCTCCAGATATTATGATTACTGCTATTATATGCTATGTTAACTTCGTATGTTTCATAAAATTGCGCAAACTTCCCATCAGCCAGACAATTTAACCAAAGGGTCACAAGTGTAATGCGACAAGTGCAGTTCAACCCGTAGAAGAGTTTAAGCCAAGACTTTTCGGCGAAGAGGAACCGTCTGCGAGCCAGAACATCTTTGGGATATAAGATCGCAAAATACAGCGGTGAATGGGCGGACGTCTGTTTGCGGCCTGGAGATCTGGTGGAATGGCTCTTGCCTTGCGTCTCTTGCGCAGGAGATGATTGGTATCTTATTATAACTTGTTTTTTTCTTTCAGACTTCCTCTTCCATGTATTAGTTGAATAAGGTTTGGTATAGATTTACGAAATTTATAGCTGTAGATTTAGTACACGATATTCTGGGTACTTCTTTTAGGCTTAGAATTTCTTCAGCCAGGCGATCATTTCCATATCCTCTTGTTCATTCATTACATTAACGCTTTCCACGTTAGAATTATTTTAAAACAAGTCTCAGAAAGTATACTACGGTGCTACGGTGTGAATAGGTGTACCAAGTCAGTGACTGTAATCCTTTCTTTGTTCTTTGTGTAACTTCATGTGGTGTCACTGCCGTCGCATTACTGCTGAGCATTGTATTAATGACTATTACTTCTTTCAATTGAAACACGATATATATGTCATCCATTTTCGAATTGTTTTTCTTTAACAGGAGATAGCTAATGAGTAGTGTAATGATTCTTTGTCTCGTCAGCATGTGTAACAAAGCCTAGAGTATTATCCGTTAGACCGTTATTCAGGCCGCTCCTTCTGTTCCTGCAGTAGAGTAGGCGAGTACAGCGGTCGTTTGTGAATTAATTTTACGAGCTCGAAACAGGAGGGACATACTATCAGTTATCCGAGTGGTTAATAGTTTAATTCATAAGTTTATTGCTTGTCTGGGTATTTACTAAGCACAGTCCAGCGTTCTGATAACTGTGTCGTGTGAAGTCTTACCGTCTTTGGTACGGATTGTGACTGCCGTTGCCACTTTCGGATGCAGGCTGAGTTGGTGACCCTGCACTCGCAACTGCAGGCTGGCCTCCGTCACTTAAACTGGGGCTGTTTCCAATGGACATAACTATTGGGGATGAGACTTGGGGATCCTAGGGACACCCTGCGTATCGCAAGTGTCTCCCGATCGGTCCATTACTGTTGATGCCGCAGTTAATGTCTATGTTGAGATTGATTCCTCACCACTTATCGAGAGAACCATTCCAAGGTGTGGCAGGAAGCAAAAGTCTTTCCATGTCGCCGATTTTAAAAAAAAAAAAATAATAATAATCTCCCTAGTTCGTCTGAGAAACAGGTTTTCAGGCGCTATCCGCGGCTGATCGTCTGATACAGATCTTGAGCCAGAGGCAGTTTTAAAGGACTCCTCTCAGCCTTTAAGGTCCAGGTAGACACAGAGGGTGAGATTATTGGTAGCTGGGACCTCCAGTGAATGATAGGGGCTTAAGGCGCCTCTTAGGGACATGGCAGCCAAGCTCAAGAAACCCAGTTTTCACTCTGTGCGCATAATAGGATGAGTTATCCAAGACGTGGAATGGGTCTTTCCAGATGCCATGAAGGCCACAGGTGTAGTCAACTGCAAGAGGTGGCTCATGTCAGTACTAATGATGATTTCCATTCTGGTGTGGAAAAGATTCTCTTTATTTTCGGGCAACTGGTTGAATTGGTAAGGACTGTCAGTCTTTCTTGCGAGATGAAGTCAACGTTCACACCTGTAGCATCGTCGACGGGGCCGATAGCGGACCTTTGGTACACCGCCGAGTTGTGGCTCTGAATCAGAGGCTCGGACGGTTCTGCAGATACCTCGACTTGCTCCATAGAATGCTTGGGTATTGGATTCCACTTCATAAAGGGGCGTTCAATAAGCAATGCAACATATCTTTTTCTTAAAGTACGTCCTTTTTATTTAGGATTCCAAACACCGCATTTTTCCCACTCTTTTGGCTACACCATCCTATTTATCAACACAATACCCATTCTATTCGATGGCTTTACGTCACATAACTAGGAGGGCTGACTCCGGAACCAACGTCCTGCTGCATCAGTAACTTCCTCGACATCCACATATTGCTCTTCATGGAGTGCATCTTTCACTGAGCCAGACAGACAGAAGTCGGAAGCTGCTAGATCTGGGTTGCATGATGGACGAGAAAGAACAGTACAATGAAGTTTCGTGAGCTGCTCTCGGGCCGTGAGGAAGAGAAACTTCATTCTAATACATCGATCACCTCGAATGTGAGCTGCACGTTCCATTATTGCAGAGCCATACTGTGTGCGTCTGGCTGGAAAGTTGGGAATCGGACAGGTTACTACAACCTTGTTGCGATGATGACAGACGTCTTGTCGAACGACTGAATGTTTTTGGATATCGATGATGCTCTGTTTTCCCTTAAAAGAAATTAAATGAAGCTCTCTTCTTGGAACATACCTCCTTTACAGAATATGTATAGCGCCGCCATTTTTCGAAACTTTCTGAAACTATAGGACCTGAAATGGCAATATTCCACGATTAGTGTTGTTGTTGTTGTCTTCAGTCCAGGGACTGGTTTGACGCAGATCTCCATAATACTCTATCTTGTGCAAGCTTCTTGATCTCCTAGTACCTACTGCAACCTACATCCTTCTGAATCTACTTAGTGTATTCATCTCTAGGTCTCCCACCACGCTGCCCTCCAATACTAAACTGGTGACCCCTTGATGCCTGATAACATGCCCTATAAACCGATCCCTTCTTCTAGTCACGCTGTGCCACAAATTCCTATTCTCCCCAATTCTAAGTAGTACCTCCTCATTAGTTACATGATCAACTCATCTATTTTTCAGCATTCTTCTCTAGCACCATATTTCAAAATGTTATATTTTCTTCTTGTCTATAATATGTATCGTCCATGTTTCACTTCCATAAATGGCTACACTCCACACAAATACTTTCAGAAAAGACTTCCTTACACATAAATCTATCCTCGATGTTGAAAATCTAGTCTCTTGCATTCTTCAAAACTTTATTCTCTTGTAGCTCCTTCTCTTCAGTATATTTTTGGCAACAGATCTCTAAATTTTAGAGTTTTACTGCAACAACGTTGATGCAATAGTATTCTAGAAACCTCAATAGTTTGCACACCTCCATCTTATCCTGCGTCCTTTATCTTAGTTCAGAACTTCCCTTTTCTTTGTAGACTCCTCCAACTTCCACTTCAACGAAAAAATTTCTCTCTTTGTGAAATTGTTACCTTTCGACTGATTACCACCACAATAACGCCAGTCAATTACCCTTGACAAAGTCCGTTCACTTGTCACTCTCCTGATGACAAAATTTTAGCACGTGTGAATTTTTTTAATTGCGCAAAGCATGTGCACTCTACATATAAATTACATACAATTAAATTTATATGAAACTAACTACACAAATTCATTTGAGATACTACGCCTCATTGATATTAAAATATTAAATAAATAGAAGCAATTAAGAAGGTGTAAATAATTCATTTTCTAACGATGTTATACTGTGTTGTGATAAAAGAAAAACAAAAAATGCATCTGTTACTGCCCTCATCCCTCCACCTTCCTCCTCATTGCATGCCTGCATGCTTAGCTGAACTAAAAAGGGTTTTGGCAAATGATACAGTCCATTTAGACTTGCAAATAGCAATGTGGCACTTAATTTGAGATTCCGTTACTCAATGCACTAAGAGAATGCAAAGACAGAACTACAGTCATTGTGTTTTGACGATGAACAAATCTTCCTGTAATTGTTGGTAATTGATACAGGCAATAAAGATCTGTGTAATTAATCTGAGAATCAATTTTTCCTTGCACCAAGTGGGTAGAAAGATCGAATAGCAGTCGACTGCACCTTAACTGGTAAATTAGATCAGTAGTGTCAATGAGTGAGGCATCTGTAAAAGACGTACAAGTAACAGGGAAAAATAAGCAACATAATTTTCTAAATATCAACACAGTTGCTGATTTCTCTTCAGACTGACATGTCGGCTATAACTTTTAAATTCATTGAAATTTTTCTGGATATTTCCATATGCAACAGATTCATACGTTCAATTCCAGCACCTTCAAGTGCTACAAGTACGGCCTTCATAGTACAGTTTTGTAACTGAAATGAATGGTAACTCTTTCTGATGTAGTTGACATGTCCGGTGACCTCCATCACACAATCATTACCTCCTACAGCCGTAAATTCCAGTCGTTCCTCCTAGTCGTAATAAATATCACTGCACACTCCTTCCAGATTTTTTCGTTGATCTATTTTTTATTTTGATTTTTCCATGTAATACCGCTTGTAAGGTTTAGGGGGTTTGTTTTTGCTTGCTTATTCTTGAATTGAGAAAAGCTGTGTGAGGTGACATGACAAGTTTAATGCAGCAATATTACTCACCATATTACAGCTTTTCACAAAGTTTTCAACTCGCCAACATAAAAGCAGCGCAATGGATAATGCATCTTCCCAACATCACAAAGTGAAATAAGTTTATAAACAACAATGTTAAGTATTAAATCACTCAAAGAACATTAATCTTAAGCACAATTTATGATAGTTATGATGTTGGTCAGTACTGCGAAAATCATCCGACTCCGGTTCAAAGTTCGGTACTATTTAGGATGACAATCATGTCTACGGTGATGATTAGTCAAGTGACAAATTTGTGCGCAAGGTTACTCAAGGCTGCTCGAGTTTACAGTGGACGCAAGCTGGTAAACCAACAAAGTTTACGCCTCTGCACGCGACATTTACCTTAAGCAGCGATGTGCTGCTGTCAACAAGGCCGCTCTCTCCCAATGAAATTCGTACAAAACTAATCTGGCCTTTGCTGAACCTTCCAGCCGAAAACTTTCCCTATGTTTCTCGTTATGCGAGAAAACATGTACTCGGCCCTAGTCCTATTATGTGGCGATATACACTCTCATGTTTGGAGCAAAGTGCATATTACAGCGCCCTCTCAGTTCTTGCAAGAACAGTTAACTAATTTGGCTGGTTCGTTTCTCTACAGTCTCCACACCAGTTTCTTCTCTGCGTCGTACGGAGCGTTAAGCGCTCCGTTCTACACTTGACGCCAGTTAAGGGAAGAGTCCAATACACACAATTTCTCGCTTGTCCTACTCATGGCAGAACAGCCTCCCTCCACTTGGGTTCCTATTTCAAATCATGGATTTTTTCGACCAACAGGAGCATTCCTCTTATTTTGTAGAAACACCCTCTACCAAATAACGTCCCTTCTATCAAACTACGTCGAAACTTCAGTAGTATTTTCCTTTCTAGTGCGTTTCGGCCAATCGGACATTTTGTGCCCGATCTAGACACCTAATGTACATTTACCTCTCCATGTGTCGCACTCGCTGGACGAAAATGCATCTTTTGCTTTTGTTCGTATCCCGTTGTAATTTCGAAACGCAGTTTTCTAAAGCTTCTTCTCTGCCCTTGTACCGATGCCCTCGCTGCAGGCGGCTCTCCAGCTTGAATCACCTGGCCCGGGGTCGCTGTCCTCCCTCGTGCCACCAATTTAAATGGTTGCCGGCGTAATTCCCGCAGCACGGCTTCGCTACGCCGTTGTGGAGCTGCCTTTTCAAATCTAAAAGCGACTCGACTCACGTTTCTTGTTCTACCTTCCGCTCAAAGATGTGCATTCTATAGGAATGGTGTGTTAATTACCGTCGATTGACTGTCATCCCGTTTTTGCATTACATATTGATAGGCAAATGTTCTCATAACTGTCGTTTTACATTAGATGTTATCTTCACCTTCTTATTGCAATTTGTAAAGTTCTATGTAATGTGCGAATCTGACCATTTATTCTGCCACCTTACATATCCTCCTCCTCCCGTCTTCAATTTTCTGGTTTAGTAATTGATTGAAGACAGTGCAAAACTGTTTCAACTGCTGACTTTAGCAATTGAGATGTTTACTGACCAGCTTCCTATCTTAAAATATAGAGTAATTTACGCAGTGGTTTTATTCAGTCTCCTTCTGGTTTTATTCAGTCTCCTTCCTTTGCAACACGATTGATTTTTTGGTCATTATGTACAATTCTATTGTACTAATGAATTTTTTTTCTTTTAAATATGGACCAAACTAGAATTGTTATGGAAATTCAAACAATATGCGTATCTTTATAAATTTGTATGATTTGAAAATTCTCCTTTTTCTGAGACTGTTCTATTTAATCCACGTAATTTATGTTGAATAATGATGGATATGTATTGAAGTTGAGGAAACCTTAATTTAATATTATATTCCACATTTTTTTTAAAAGTTACTTTTTTCTTTTGGGTTACTCATAATCGGAAATATGTTTAATTCTTAAAATTAAACTTTATCAGCTATATCTCAACATATCTCATGATTTTATAGCTATAATCCTATTTATGACTCCATTTATATTCTCCAAATATCCTAATTCTATGCATCATTACTTTACAAAAATGATCAACATTGACTTTCACAAAGACTGCATTTCTAAACCTAATTTCTACTTTACATTGACATTCTGCAATAGCTAAATCCATTCACGTTTATCTATCCTTTGAATTTGTATGAACACATTACACTAAAAAATTGTTAATAGTAAGTTTTTATTAACTTAAACAAGTTAAAAAAACTGCTACATAGGAAAATATTATTTAAATGTCGAAATGGGCAAGAAAAGTTAACATTAACATAATGTTGTGGTTGGCAGGAGAGCCACCACCGTGTTACTAGAGGAGACCGAAAGGCATGCTCTTCAGCTCACGCAGGCTGGCGTGAGGTCTGGAACAGGACAAGGAAATTAGAATTTAGAAAAACGGACGTAGATGGTAGAATACTTAACTTTAATCCATTAATGATGAACATCGCTCTTGACATTATTTACAATATCAATAGTAACTGAATATGGCGCCTTGCTAGGTCGTAGCAAATGACGTAGCTGAAGGCTATGCTAAACTGTCGTATTGGCAAATGAGAGCGTATTTTGTAAGTGAACGATCACTAGCAAAGTCGGTTGTACTACTGGAGCGAGTGCTAGGAAGTCTCTCTAGACCTGGCGTGTGGTGGCGTTCGGTCTGCAATCACTGATAGTGACGACACGCGGGTCCGACGTATACTACCGGACCGCGGCCGATTTAAAGGCTACCACCTAGCAAGTGTGGTGTCTGGCGGTGACACCACACATATCCTTAAATACAATAAGAATTTAAATTGTTGTCCCTTTTTTTTCTAGATAGTAATCTGTCACAGAGAGTTCTTTCTCCTACATGTACCATGGTTCAAGTGTTTCGACGTGTTTCCACCGAATGTGGAATGACGGTCGACTGTGTGCCTCACCGTGTCTCTTTTGACTATGGTATGACGCTTGGTATGCGTCTCGCCGGGTTTTCGTTGAGTTTGGCATCGCGGTCGGCCCGGGCCTCGCCGTGTTCCCTTCAAGAGCGGGATGACGATAGGCAGAGAGGAAGGTCTGAGTGTGTCGTGAAGGCGTGGTCGCCGTTGTTCCATTATGCATATGCCTGTGGTGCAGCTGAATTGGAGCTCCATTTTTGGCAGCCAAAACTTTTCTGCTTCCACATTCGTCCAATCCTTATGCCGATTCACTGTGGGTCATTTCGTCGTAGATTTCCATACGAGTTGTTCTCTTCCATCTTTCTGGTATGCCATCTGAAAGCGTTGCCGTTTGCCATAAAGAACATCAAATACACAGGTTGAGTCACCTAACATTACCGCTGGATATATTTAGTAATCCACATCAAACACTGACGAATCGATTCCACAGACCGAACGTGAGTGTAATTGGTTAATACAAATCATACAAAAATGCACGGAAGTATGTTGTTTAACACAAACCTACGGTTTTTAAATGAAACCCCGTTAGTTTTGTTAGCACATCTGAACATATAAACAAATACGTAATCAGTGCCGTTTGTTGCATTGTAAAATGTTTATTACATCCGGAGATATTGTAACCTAAAGTTGACGCTTGATTATCACTCCTCAGCTGTTCGATCGTGTGTATCGGAGAGCACCGAATTACATAGGGTTCCAAAGGGAACAGTGACGGACCTTAGGTACAGAAGAGACTGGAACAGCACGTTACGTCCACATGCTAACACCTTTTAATTGGTCTTTTTCACTGACGCACATGTACATTACCTTGAGGGGTGAGGTACACGTACACACGTGGTTTCCGTTTTCAACTACGGAGTGGAGTAGAGTGTGTCCCGACATGTCAGGCCAATAGATGTTCAATGTGGTGGCCATCATTTTGCTGCACACAATTGCAATCTCTGGCGCAATGAATGTCGTACACGCCGCAGCACATCTGGTGTAATGTCGCCGCAGGCTGCCACAATACGTTGTTTCATAACCTCTGGGGTTGTAGGCACGTGGTACATGATGGCCACCACATTGAACATTTATTGGCCTGACATGTCGGGACACATCTATTCCATCCTGTAATTGAAAACGGAAACCGCGTGTGTGCGTGTACCTCACTCCTCATGGTAATGTATATGTGCGTAGGTGAAAAAGACCAATAAAAAGGTGTTAGCATGTGGACGTAATGTGCTGTTCCATTCTCTTCTGTACCTAAGGTCCATCACCGTTCCCTTTGGATCCCTATTTAATTCGGTGCTCTCCGACACACACGATCGAATAGCGGAGGAGTGATACTCAAGCGTCAACTTTAGGTTACAATATCTCCCGATATAATTAACATTTTGCAATGCAACAAACGGCACTGAATACGTATTTGTTTATATGTTCAGATGTGCTAACAAAACTATCGTGATTCGATTAAAAAAACGTAGGTTAGTGTTAAAAAAACATACTTCCGTGCATTTTTGTATGGTTTGTATTAACCAATTACACTAGCCCCTCTCCTCACGTTCGGTCTGTGGAATCGGTTCGTCAGTATTTGATGTGGTTTACGACATATATCCAGAGGTAATGTTAGGTGACTCACCCTGTATATGCTGTTAGAACAGTTAAATTATATTCTTGCTGGTAGTTAAATGTAATAGTGGTCTTTTATAGGAAGGGATTTGAAAAGATTGCTTGATCTCTTCTGGTCCAGGCTCTTCTTTCTTCCAAATCTTCTGTGTTGTGTTCTGTTTTTGGTGCTTCTTGCTGTCTTCTTACTTGTGTCTTCGTTCTTCTCTGGACCGCGAGTTAGGACTGAAGAAATTTTTAACATTGTTGTCTTTTCTCCGTTCTCATGGCGTCTTCTTCACAGTTGTTTATTCTTCTTTGTAATCGGTTGTTTATCTAGATAAGTTGAACAGCCTTCCATCCTTATCCTGCTGCGTCCCATGTGTTGTCAGGGATTGTCAAGCAGATGTTAAATTTCGTATGGTCCGATGCCTGTTTCCGCTATTCCGCTCATTGAGTTACAGAAACGCGTTTCTTCTTCTTCCTTTGGTGAATCTAAGCTTCCGCTCGTCCTCGCTGTAATACATCCACCTCCATTCCGGTTCGGTGCACATTTTTTATCCCTTCATATGCTGCTTTGAATAGGTAGGAATAAAGCTCATTTCAGAGTGCAATTGCTTGCATTCAGGCTGCGTTGAATCTCTCCAAACGTTTCCACGTAGTTATCCTCTAGGAACGTCGTTTCCACCAAGGACCCTTATTTTGTTATCTCCTAAGTTGACGTACCAGGCACAGACACCCAGTGTTCCTTCCTCTCACGCCTAACCACTCTCCTCAGTCTCGTCGTAGATCTGGACGCAATGATCTTGCACCTTGGGTGCCGACTTCATCTTCAAGTTGTGACAATCTTACTTTCCTATATTACTCTATTAACTTTAACTATCAACTTTACAAACATTAACAAATTTTTATATAACTTTACAAAAAGTATCATTAATTCTATCAAAATTAGCTGCCCCTCTTTTTTTCATTTAACTTAATTCTATTATAACATAAGGCTCATGGTTTCCTCATCTTCATCACGATGGATAGTAAGAGTGAGATTGATAGTGATCACGGTTAGTACCTTAGTAACCTTTTTTTCTAACTACAGGTATATTGTGTTGTTTTCAAATCTTTGTACCTTGACTCCGACTCCAGTGTCTTTTTCTCTGCAATTTATTCTTTCGGTCCTTGATGTAACAAAACCTCAAAATATACTTTTAATTTGTTATTTTTTTGTTATTGCCCTTCAAAAACCGTCTTTATGGATCTTTTGTATTGTTTTAAACTTCGTACTTATCACTTCCTCCTATTTTTTCGATAGCAAACTTTTACATTCCAATCTTCTCTCGTTGTACTCATCCATATAGAAATCTTTTCTCCTGAACGTAACATTCTACTGTTCTTCCACCTTCCACGAAATAATATCTTTCTTGCTTAGCTTAATATTTCAATTCTCTTTCCTAATAATTACCTCCTAACCACTTCTTGCTATTCTTCCTCTCATCTTTCTATTTCAACATCAGATTGTGGTATCTTCCACAAATCCTATATGTTACACATATCCCCCAAAATATCTCTTCAATTATTTGTTCACCATCCTCGACGAAACAAAAATTAAAATGCCTATCTTCTTCCTCCTTAATCATCTATTTCCTACCTGCTTCTTTACTTCTCTTCTTCTACAAAATATCAAATTGTTCCTTCTTCACACTACGTCTTTAAGAGAGAATCCACTACTATTTCGTTAAACTGTTCACATACTGATCTCAGTTTTCCTTCTTACATTCAATTCTTTCCCCAGAACACATTTCGTTTACAGAAGTGTTACATTTGTTCTTACTTTCCTATCTTTTCGTCATCATTATTATTTTACGTCCTTGCGAAATTTATTTAATTTAATTAGTCGAGGTAAGTACAAGCTAAAAGTTTTACTTGTGTTCTATTTGCTTTCTTTCCTACTCTTTGATTTCAGGACATTCAATACAACTTAATTCTCCAGTGGACTCTTTCTTCTTTTGTCTGTCCTCTGCATATAGAAAAGAATTCTACTTCCAACGCTGGAACCTTCCTATCGCTTGGTGCTAATTTGCAAAATGCCTATGTTTTACTTTAGTTACTGGTGGCAATTCAATTCTAACTAGGTATCACTATTGGTGTTATCTGTGGTGCTTTATCCTCATGGCGTACTATTACTTTCTCCGTTTCGTATAAACGCGCTGCATCACGTACAGTTTGGTCATCATCATCAATTTTTGTCCTACTCTGTATATTCAGCGCCCTGACTCCTGTTCGTCATCATCGTCGGTCGATTCCCAGACAATTGAATCCCAGCATGCTGGTGTCTGCATTCGACCTCCCCTTAAACCTACTTCAAGATCTGGCTTATCAAAACTAAGTCGATTTACATGTTTGATTCTATAATTAACTTCACTATTCGGTAAAGGGGGACGAAAATCTAAAAGTCATGGGCGACTGGAATGCAGTTGTAGGAGAAGGAGTAGAAGAAAAGGTTACAGGAGAATATGGGCTTGGGACAAGGAATGAAAGAGGAGAAAGACTACTTGAGTTCTGTAACAAGTTTCAGTTAGTAATAGCGAGTACCCTGTTAAAGAATCACAAGAGCAGGAGGTATACTTGGAAAAGGCCGGGAGATACGGGAAGATTTCAATTAGATTACATCATGGTCAGAGAGAGATTCCGAAATCAGATACTGGATTGTAAGGCGTACCCAGGAGCAGATATAGACTCAGACCACAATATAGTAGTGATGAAGAGTAGGCTGAAGTTCAAGACATTAGTCAGGAAGAATCAATACGCTAAGAAGTGGGATACGGAAGTTCTAAGGAATGACGAGATACGTTTGAAGTTATCTAACGCTATGGATACAGCAATAAGGAATAGCGCAGTAGGCAGGACAGTTGAAGAGGAATGGACATCTCTAAAAAGGGCCATCACAGATGTTGGGAAGGAAAACATAGGTACAAAGAAGGTAGGTGTGAAGAAACCATGGGTAACACAAGAAATACTTCAGGTGGTGGTGGTGGTTAGTGTTTAACGTCCCGTCGACAACGAGATCATTAGAGACGGAGCGCAAGCTCGGGTTAGGGAACGATTGGGAAGGAGATCGGCCGTGCCCTTTCAAAGGAACCATCCTGGCATTTGCCTGAAGCGATTTAGGGAAATCACGGAAAACCTAAATCAGGATGGCCGGAGACGGGATTGAACCGTCGTCATCCCGAATGCGAGTCCAGTGTGCTAACCACTGCGCCACCTCGCTAGGTTACTTCAGTTGATTGATGAAAGGAGGAAGTACAAACATGTTCAGGGAAAATCAGGAATACAGAAATACAAGTCGCTAAGGAATGAAATAAATAGGAAGTGCAGGGAAGCTAAGACGAAATGGCTGCAGGAAAAATGTGAAGACATCGAAAAAGATATGATTGTCGGAAGGAGAGACTCAGCATACAGGAAAGTCAAAACAACCTTTGGTGACATTAAAAGCAACGGTGGTAACATTAAGAGTGCAACGGGAATTCCACTCTTAAATGCAGAGGAGAGAGCAGATAGGTGGAAAGAATACATTGAAATCCTCTATGAGGGTGAAGATTTGTCCGATGTGATAGAAGAAGAAACAGGAGTCGATTTAGAAGAGATATGGGATCCAGTATTAGAATAGAAATATAAAGGAGCTATGGAGGACTTACGGTCAAATCAGGCAGAAGGGATAGATAGCATTCCATCAGAATTTCTAAAATCATTAGGGGAAGTGGCAACAAAACTACTATTCACGTTGGTGTGCATCATCCACACAATTCCGAAGACAGCAAGAGCTGACAAGTGCGAGAATTATCGCACAATCAGTTTAACAGCTCATGCATAGAAGCTGATTACAAGAATAATATACAGAAGAGTGGAAAAGATAATTGAGAATGCGCTAGGTGACGATCAGTTTGGCTTTAGGAAAAGTAAAGGCACGAGAAAGGCAATTCTGACGTTACGACTAATAATGGAAGCAAGGCTAAAGAAAAATCAAGGCACGTTCATAGGATTTGTCGACCTGGAAAAAGCGTTCGACAATATAAAATGGTGCAAGCTGTTCAAGATACTGAAAAAAGTAGGGGTAAGCTATATGGAGAGACGTGTCATATACAATATGTACAACAACCAAGAGGGAATAATAAGAGTGGACGATGAAGAACGAAGTGCTCGTATTAAGAAGGGTGTAAGACAAGGCTGTAGTCTTTCGCCCCAACTCTTCAATCTGTACATTGAGGAAGCAATGATGGAAATAAAAGAAAGGTTCAGGAGTGAAATTAAAATACAAGGTGAAAGGATATCAATGATACGATTCGCTGGTGACATTGCTATCCTTGTGAAAGTGAAGAAGAATTAAATGATCTGCTGAACGGAATGAACAGTCTAATGAGTAGACAGTATGGTTTGAGAGTAAATCGGAAAAAGGAAGGTAATGAGAAGTAGTAGAAAAAAAAGGCATTTCTGGCCAAGAGAAGTCTACTAATATCAAATACCGGCCTTTATTTGAGGAAGAAATCTCTGAGGATGTACGTCTGGAGTACAGCATTGTATGGTAGTGAAACATGGTCTGTGGGAAAACCGGAACAGAAGAGAATCGAAGCATTTGAGATGTGGTGCTACAGACGAATGTTGAAAATTAGGTTGACTGATAAGGTAAGGAATGAGGAAGTTCTACGCAGAATCGGAGAGGAAAGGAGTATGTGGAAAACACTGATAAAGAGAAGGGACAGGATGATTGGACATCTGCTAAGACATGAGGGAATGACTTCCATGGTACTAGAGGGAGGTGTAGATGGCAAAAACTGTAGAGGAAGACAGAGATTGGAATACGTCAAGCACATAGTTGAGGACGTAGGTTGCAAGTGCTACTCTGAGATTAAGAGGCTAGCACAGGAAAGGAATTCGTGGCGGGCCGCATCAAACCAGTCAGTAGACTGATGACAAAAAATAATTCGGTCGAATTACTTGTGACTGGTTTTCGTACCACTCATGTAGTCAATTTTGTCTTTTACCTGGGTATGATGGCCTCTCCTCGACCTCCTCTATATGTTCTTTTCGCATGTTTTGTCCCGCTGAATTTTGAGTTTCCCAACCTTTATGCGTTCTGGCCATTGCACTTCCACCTGAATAATCTGTCAGTGGCTGCTGAAAACCTCTAAACCTTCCGCCTTCATTTGCACGAGGATTGTGTCTCGGATCATAGTTACTACCGTAGTTTCTAGGACCCAATCTCCCATTATAATTCTTCGGTCCCCCAAACCATAATTGTGCGTTACCAAAATCATAGCTATTATATTTCTCCCATGGGCGGCTACCACTCCTTCCAAAACCATTACATTTTCCTCCGTTATTATTATCATTGGAGTTATTATTAAGGCCTGATCGGTTACTGTTACTCCCCCTACTATTGTTTTCTCTGGTTGTACGTTGTTTTCTTGCGCCATCTTGACTAAAGATGAATTCAAGTTCTCTTAACATTCTTCTAAATGATTGTATGTTATCTCCTGCCCTACCAAACAATGAATGCTGATAATGTAACAGTAACTTCACTGTGCACATCCGTATCAGTTCCCCATCACTGTATGGATTATCTAGGCACTGATTTTTTGTCATATCTTCTATAAATCTAACGGTCTTCTTTTCTCCGGAATTTTCGAACAACTCTTTCTGCAACAACTCATACTTTATTATGTTTTGTGTTTCTGTCGACCAGTAGTACTCCAAGAATTCAGTTTTAAATTGTTCATATGAATGACAGTTCGCCTCCACCCTTTGCATCGTTTCCGCTATTGCTCCTTCCATATGACCACAAATGAAGTCAAGTTTTTGGCTAAGTGGCCAATACACTGGTAAACCAATCTGAAATTTATTTATGAACATGCGCGGATATGAGCCATTCCCGCTTTCTTTGCAACGTTGGAATTTTCTGACTGCCAAAAAAATATCACTGCCAATTTTTTTTCTTCCACTAACGGCGTTTGTGTTTTCATAACTTTACCCGTTTCTTTTACTTGTGTCATATTGTACCCATTTAGCATCGTATCTATGCATTGGTGTGCAGTTGCCTGCACTGTACCGTGCCTCGTGTATCGGATTGAAAGATTCGTTTACATTTCTCTTTGCTGGTTCTGTGTTTTGCCTTTCTATTAGATTCCCATTAGCTTGCGGTGTGTAACCTGTTGTGCTGTGACTCGGCAATTGTGGAATTGGTAGATGCGTCGTCGCAACTTGCTCCGCTCTCGCGTCACCCGCGTACTTTCTGAGGGTCGGCTGCCGCTCTGCCGGAATGGGCGCGTCTACCGTCTCTCGCTCCCTTAACTGGTGTTAGCCGCACATCACCTGCTTCGCTCCCCTGTGTTGTCTGTTCCTTCCCTATTTGATTTTGTTTCGCTTCGGCGATTACTGATGCAAACCCTTGTGAATAAAGGACTGGAATTTCATGACGTTTTTGTGTTCCCGCTACTGCTACGGAAGATTACACAACTGACTTTCTGCTTTCTGGATTACTGTCTGTTACTATGCGGATTATACTACCGATTCCGGTATCTCGCTACTACTTTCTGTGTGATTATCGATACACTGCTTCAGTTCAGTGCGAAGGTCTTCAAACTGTTTCTCATTTTTCCAGACTACGTTTTCAGTGCGAGTGTCAAGTCTTTTTAATGCGGTACGCGTGACACGTTTTCTGATATTGAGCTCTTCAACGATTTGTTGCGCCTTACCAGACGTCTTACGTGCTAACTTATCCACTCTTTGATTAACGTTAGACATTGCATCCTGCACCTGCTCAACGTCGGAACGCATCTTTTTCTGGTCTGCCATTAAAGCTTGTATCAGCAGGCGTGAGTCTCTCACCTCTCTCCGGATTTCAGTGAACTGTTCATTGACTTCTGTTCGTAATTTTGCTGATCTTCGCTGACTTTTTCGAAGTCAGTGGAGCTTTGCCGTTTTGGTCTTTAAATCTGTTAACGCTGTATTTGTTCCTGTTTTTAAATTCGCCGTTTCGGTCCTTAGATCCGCCGTTTCAGTTTTCAAGTCTGCTAACCCTGCATTTGTCTGCTTTAGACCATAGTAAGTTGTTTCAATATTGCAGACACACTATCTGACTCTTCGGTATCATGACCTGTCACTATTCGATGACAGTTTTCCTGTTCTTGTCTCTCACGTGGCGTTACACCGACTTCCGTGCACAGTGCGGACGCACATAGATACATTCTTTCTATTGGAAGCTGTCCCGTTTGATTCAAAATTACAATATTTGGTTCAAAGTACCGAAGTTGCTCGTGCTCTGACTGTATTTCTGACCCATTAGATCCATCATTAGTTTGTTTTTGCGCATTCACTGACAGTGATACCAATCTTGAAACTGCTACCATTCCCTCTGCACTATCAGTACGTCCCGTTTCATGATTTGTATTCGGTACCTTTTGTTCTACATCGATCTCTATCCTGTCAAGATCTTGAGTTTGACCTATCTGGGCTACCCTACGTTCTTCCGCCATTTCAGTTCGTTTGGCTAGAATCTGTCTTTCTCGAATTGTACGAGCCTGCGCTCTCGTCAACAACAAGTTATGGGACGTTTCACGTTTCCAAAATATCACAGAAAGTTTCTTAGACAACGTACACAACATTAGCAACACTGTTCACTATTCGTGGAATTTCAAACCAACTCAATAACGCCGTGAATAACTTCGCGCGTGCAAGCGAGTTCAGGCACAATCTACTTCTATTCACTGATACTTTGATTGTACGTGTCAGTACGACCATTCTACACTTTGGGTCACACATTTACTATATTTGTCCACTATACACTTACATACATTAGGCAACCTCATCACAAAACAAAATGAAATTTTTTTTCAAAATCCAAAAGTTTTTTTTTTTTTACAACTAATTTGACTGATTTTCACCCAGGCACACCAATTGCCATCCTGACAGGGTCGCCATTTGTGAGGTTGGGGGTTTGTTTTTGCTTGCTTATTTTTGAATTGAGAACAACTGCGTGACGTGAAATGACAAGTTTAATGTTGCAATATTTCTCACATCTTTTCACACAGTTTTCAACTCGGCAACATAAGAACAGCGCAATGGATAACACATCTTGGCAACTTCAAAAAGTGAAAGAAGTTTATACACAACATTGTTAAATATTAACTCTGAAAGAACGTTAATCTTCAGCACAATATTATGAAAGTTTAATTGGAAGTTTCTTTACATTAATCCTAAGAACAATTATATGAAAGTATAATTGGACGTTTCTTTCCAAAACTGCTCCTACACATACGTTACGATGTTAGTCAGCACTAAGAAAATCGTCCAATTCTCGTTCAAAGTTCAGTACTATTTAGGATAACAATCATGTCTACGGTGGATGGTTAGTCAAGTGACAAATTTGATTGCAAGATTACCCAAGGCCGCTCGAGTTTACAGTGGACGCATGCTGGTAAACCAAGAAAGTTTACGCCTATGCATGTGGTATTTACCTTAAGCTGCGACGTGCTGCTGTCTGCAAGGCTGCTCTCTCCCACTGAAATTCCTACAAAACTAATCTGGCCTTTGCTGAACTTTCCAGCAGAAACATTCCCTATGTTTTTCGTTATGCGAGAAAACATGTACTCAGCCCTAGTCTTATTATGTGGCGATACACGCACATGGTTGGAGCAGCGTGCATATTATATGGCCCTCTCTGTTTTCGCAAGAACAGTTAACTAATTCGGCTGGTTCATTTCTCCACAGTTGGAGCTAAACGCTTCTGCAGCTAATTTAGCTGGAGTGCAGCTGCTGTGAACGCAGTGTCCACACAAATATCTTCTCTGCGTCGTACGGAGCGTTAAGTGCTCCATTCTATACTTGACGCCAGTTCAGACAAGAGTTCCACCAAAATTTCTCTCTTGTCCTACTCATGGTAGAACTGCCTCCCTCCACTTGGGTTCCTGTTTCACGTCACAGCTTTTTCCCACCAGTAGGAGCGTTCCTCTTATTATGTAGAAACACCTTCTACCAATCGGAACGTCCCTTCTATCAAACTGCGTTGAAACTTTAGTAGTATTATCCTTCCTAGTGAGTTTCCGACAATCGAACGTTTTTGTGCCCATTCTAGATGCCTAAAGTACATTGACCTCTCTACGTGTCGCACTCGCTGGACGAAAATGTGTTCCTTGCTTTTGTGTTCGTATCCGTTGGAATTTCGAAACGCAGTTTTCTAAAGCTTATTCCCTGCCCTTGTACCGATGCCCTCGCAACAGGCGGCGTTACAGCTTGAATCATTTGTCCCGGGGTCGCTGTCCTCCTTCCTGCCACCCCTTGAAGTGGTTGCCGGCGTCACTCCTTGGCTTTTCAAAACTAAAAGCGACTCGACTCACGTTCCCTGTTCTACCTTCAGCTTAAAGACATGCATTGTACAGGAATGATATGTTAATTAACGTCGATTGACTGTCATCCCTTTTTAGCATTACATATTGATAGGCAAATTTTCTCGTAATTGTCAATTTACGTTAGGTGTCATCTTCACCTTCTCATTGCAATTTGTTAATGTCTCATGTAAGGCGCGCATTGGACCATTTATTCTGCCACCTTACACGCCTTCGACTTTTTGTCTTACCCTATGCTCCTATTTCAGCAGTTTCAGGATGTTTAGTTAGTAAAATTTTAGTGCTTGGTTAACAATTTTCGCATGTCTATTTTAAATAATATATAAAGAACATGTACATTTTAAATAAATGTTTGTCAGATAACTGTTAGCGTTATGTCACGGGTGTTACTGTCACTAACGTCGGCTACTAGCAAAATTGTTTTAATTGTTTACTTTGTACAGTGTTGAACTGTCCATGTCAGCTGAGTACTGAGGGTGTTATGGAATGGAGTAGGAAGTGTCGAGGATTTTGTTTACCTTTTATAATGTTGATCTGCCCATGTGACTTCAGCAGTCAGGACGTTACAGAATGGAGACGTTAGTGAACAAATTTCACAACAATATACGTGTTTCTTAGCTCTACAGCATTACTGAAATGTTTCTTATTACATATCGTGTGTTTCATACCATACATCTGATGATGCGTTTCTCTTAAACAGCGTTACGGGACTATAAATTATGTTATCGATTAGAACAAGTGTTTTACCATTCAGTATGTTACGTATCTCACTAATAAGACAGTCATAACCAAATCAGTGACTAAGAAAGGATATAAAACATTTACAATGTTGAACTGCCCATTGAATATTCAGAATGTTACGGAATGGAGTAGGAAGTGACCAGATTTTGCAACAATATATGTGTTTGTTAGCTCTTTTCACAAAAAACTGGTGGGAAACAGGCTACACTTAAAAGCCGTAACACAGGATCATCTTAGTTTCACGGTTTTTTGCCATATAAAAAACAGATAACGGCCCAAAAGCAGTGAAATTCTGTATATTATGGTTCGTGGCATACTTCATTTCGAAATTTCCATCGGTTTCGTACATATTTTGGATTAACATCTGAGAGCCACAGTAAACGCTGTCTGCTCTTCAAACTAACATTTCTCCCGAAAATGAGTGCAAGACAAGTGGTAAATCACCACTATCCTTTCCGTGTAGCTGACCTAATGAATATGTGTATAGTGCAGTGATACACAAGAGACTATTACGATAACACGCCGTGGAAGATGAGGTCCTATCACGGAATTTTCCTGCTTTTTAGGAGCGAAAATATAACTAGCAGTATAACTGTGTAGTAAATGTTTACTTGAGCATTAATTGGAACCTTAGAGCAATATAGAGTTCACTATGAAAAACAGTGTTAAAAACAAGTATGTGAAATTGTCAGCACCGAAATTTTTCAGAATAATTTGGCCACATTAAAGAGCACACGACTAACAGAAATAGGACTCACGTCCTCTGGGTAATGTAATTTCTCTCACTGATCAACAGGGATAAAAGTCCGCATGTACTTGAATTCTTCTTAAAATGAATGTATCAAAAATCTGGTGCTTACAATGATATCGCCGCTTTAAATCTTACGACAAGTGTACTACGCTCTCAAAGCAACAACTGTATTTAATTGTTTTCCGACTTTTCCTTAGCCTTATCGAATAATATTCTGAGCTAAAGCGATGTTACAGATCCTGATGTTTCATTGTTACATTCATAAAACTAGTCATACTACATCTGTTTTGCCCAGTTATGAGATTGAAAAAAAATAAATAAGGTGACCCTTTCGGGTACGATCAAGGGTCGCCATTTTTCAGCTTAAAATGCTGGTCGTTGCACAACGGTGGTGACAGAATTACTTCTAACGATTCAGTGAACGACAAATGCCTTGGGATTTTCCGCAGTCCAAGTACTAAATAGTTGAAAGTAGTTATTTTCTCCACAGCAAATTTTCTGTGATACATTTACGATATACGTTCTGAAGCTGGAAGACTGGGCTTGAAACTTCTGTAGTCACAAGTTTGGCTTTCCTGTATCGTCATCTAGTACAATGGTGAACGTATAAACGTTGCGACTTATATTCCGCCATTATATACACAAAGGAAACGCAATGAGTAACCTCTTGGATGCGTATTTTGGAGAATCGAGATTAAAATCCAAGTCTGCCCATTTTCGCCTAACACTGTTAAGGGGAAGACTGCGCAGGTTTCCGTGAAATGTTTCATGGAACGCCCCCATTGATGTGGTCTTCTGCGGGATGTCTAACCGTAATCCCCTTTTCATTCCTTCTGCACCTTCAGCTAATTGATCTTCAGTTGGATGAAGGCTTTATTTGTGCTCCGTAAAATAAAGCGACGTAACTGTGATCATAAATCATGCTCCTGCACACCGTTTGGCATTAAAATTGCTTGCCTACCCAACAACTAAATTTTGTCTATGCACTGTGATAACATGTTTTTTTCATAAATTTTCTGACTGGTTTGATGTGGCCGCCACGAATTTTCTCCTGTACCAATCTACATCTACATCTACATCCGTACTCCGCAAGCCACCTGCCGGTGTGTGGCGGAGGGTACCCTGAGTACCTCTATCGGTTCTCCCTTCTATTCCAGTCTCGTATTGTACGTGGAAAGAAGGATTGTCGGTATACTTCTGTGTGGGCTCTAATAACTCTGATTTTATCCTCATGGTCTCTTCGCGAGATATACGTAGGAGGGAGCAATATACTGCTTGACTCTTCGGTGAAGGTATGATCTCGAAACTTTAACAAAAGCCCGTACCGAGCTACTGAGCGTCTCTCCTGCAGAGTCTTCCACTGGAGTTTATCTATCATCTCCGTAACGCTTTCGCAATTACTAAATGATCCTGTAACGAAGCGCGCTGCTCTCCGTTGGATCTTCTCTATCTCTTCTATCAACCCTACCTGGTGCGGATCCCACACTGCTGAGCAGTATTCAAGCATTGGGCGAATAAGCGTACTGTAACCTACTTCCTTTGTTGTCGGATTGCATTTCCTTAGGATTCTTCCAATGAATCTCAGTTTGGCATCTGCTTTACCGACGATCAACTTTATATGATCATTCCATTTTAAATCACTCCTAAAGCGTACTCCCAGATAATTTATGGAATTAACTGCTTCCAGTTGCTGACCTGCTATTTTGTAGCTAAATGATAAGGGACCTATCTTTCTATGTATTCGCATCACATTACACTTCGCTACATTGAGATTCAATTGCCATTCCGTGCACCATGCGTCAATTCGCTGCAGATCCTCCTGCATTTCAGTACAATTTTCCATTGTTGCAACCTCTCGATACACCACAGCATCATCTGCAAAAAGCCTCAGTGAATTTCCGATGTCATCCACCAGGTCATTTATGTATATTGTGAATAGCAACGGTCCTATGACACTCCCCTGCGGCACACCTGAAATCACTCTTACTTCGGAAGACTTTTCTCCATTGAGAATGACGTGCTGCGTTCTGTTATCTAGGAACTCCTCAATCCAATCACACAATCTCTTCGCTTCAGCGTAGTAGTTGCCCCCTACATTCTGAATTAATTATTTGTTGCATACGTTTCAATCTCTGCCTACCTCTACAGTTTCTGCCCTCTACAGAACCCTCTAGTACCATGTAACTCATTCCCTGGCGTCTTAACACTTGTCCTGTCGTCTTGCCCATCTTTTTGTCAGGGCCTTCCATATGTTCTTTTCTTCGTCGATTCTGAGGAGAACGTCCTCATGCCTTACCTTACCAATCCACCTAATTTCCAACATTATTCTGTAGCACTAAATCTCAAACACTTCGATTCTCTTCTGTTCCGGTTCTCTCACAGTCCATGATTCGCAACCATACAGTGACGTATTCCAGAGGTGCATTCTCAGAAATTTCTTCGTCAAATTAAGACCTATGTATGATACTAGCACACTTATTTTACACAGGAACGCACTCTGTGCCACAGCTAGGTAGCTTTTTGTGCCTTCCTTGCTCCGTCTGTCGTGGGTTGTTTTGTTTCGAGGGCAGCATATTTCTTGAACTTCTTCTATTTTGTGATCACCATTTTGGATGTTAAGTTTCTCGCTATTCTCATTTTTGCTACTTCTCATTAGTTTCATCTGCCTTCGGTTTATTCTCTATGCTTATTCCGTACTCAGTAGACTGTTTATTCCATTCAACAGATCCTGCCACTCTTCAATTTCACTGAGGATAGCAATGTCATCAGCCGATCTTACCAATGATATCTTTTCTCCCTGAACTGCGATTCCACTCTTGAACTTTTCTGTTTCTTTCGCCGTTGCTTCTTCGATGTATATATTGAACAATAGGGACAAAAGACTGCATCGCTGACTTACACCCTTCTTAATCCGAGCATTCGTTCTTGGTATACCACTCTTACTTTCCTGCCTTGGTTCTTGTACATATCATATGTTACCCACGTCTCCCCATAGCTTACTCTTATTTTTCTCAGAACTTCGAACATCTTGCACCATTTTACAGTGCTCAACCCTTTTTCCAGGACTACAGTCCTACGATGTGTTTTACTTTCTTTTCCAGTCTTGCTTAAATTATCGAGCTCATAGGGAGAAGGTCCTCTCTTGTACCGTTACCTTTCCTACTGCGAATCTGATCGTCATCTTTCCTTCATGTTGTATTTGGAATTACGTGGATGACACTTATCCGAAAATCTGGTGGTACGTCACGAGTCTCATAGATTCTATACACCAACCTGAATAGTCGTTTGGTTACTATTTCACCAAATACTTTCAGAATCTACAATTGAATGTTATCTATCCCTTCTACCTTCTTTGGTATCAAGTCTTCCCAAGCTCTTCTAAGTTCTGACTCTAATTATGGAGCGCCTCTCTCTTCCATATGGACTCCAGTTTCGTATCAACCATGTGTTCAGACACGTCTTCCCTCTCAGAGAGGCCTTCAGCGTCCTCTTTCCACCTTTACATTCTCTGCTTTGTCTTTAACAGTAGAATTACCAATGCATTCTTGGTGTTGCCGCCTTTTTTTAAAAAAAATCGCTTAAGGTCATTTTACTTTTCTCTAAGCTAAGTCAGTCCTGCAGTCGATCATTCCCTTTTCTGTTTTCACACTATTCCTGGGGCTACTTCGCCTGGGCTTCCCTGCAGTTCCTATTTATTTCATTCCTCAGTTATTTATATTTCTGTGTTCCTGCTTTTCCCTAAACAGTTTTGTACCACCCTATTTCGTCAAAAGAATGAAGTATTCCAACTGTCACATAATGTTTCTTCGAAGTTACTTTCCTAAGATCTGTATTTGTCTGCACAATGCTATTTTTAGAGATGTCCAGTCCTCTGCAACTGAACTATCCACTGTTGTATTCCTTACCATAGTGTTTAAATTTTTAATGAACTTCAAACGCGCCTCATCATTCCTGAATACACTAATGTCACACTTACTTCTATATTTATTCCCCAGACAATTCTCCTAAATTTCAGTCTACGGTTCACCACTACTAAATGATGATCTAAGTCTATATCTGATCCAGGTTACGCCTTACAATCCGGTATGTGACTGCTGAATCTCTTCTTGACGATGAAGTAATTCAGCAGGAATCTTCCAGTATCTACCAGCATTTCTCCAGTATTTCCGCTCCTCTTGTGAGTTTTGGATTGTGTGTTTGCTATTACTAACTGATATTTATTGCAGAACTCAGTTAAGCTTTCTCATCTCTCGTTCCTACTACCAAGTACATATTACCCCGTAATTATCTCTTGTATTTCATCCCCTAAATCGTACTCCAATACCCCTTGATCGTTAAATTTTCGCCTTCACTTACGTACTGAACTAAGCGTCCAGTATCCTCGTTTACCTTATCGTTTCCTGAGCTATCACTGTCGGCGTCGGTTTGCTGTCGTGTCTGAAGACAGCAACACCATCACTGAACTGCTCACAGTACCTCACTCTGCCCATTAATAACGAATACTATTCTCTATACATCATTTGCCGCTGCAGTTGAAATTACTCTACATTCGTCTGACCAGAAATCCTTATCTTCTCTACGTTTCATTTAGCTGACATCCACTGTAACTAGAACGATCCTTTACATTTCCATTATCAGATGTTCTATCTTCCCAAACACTTTCAAACTTTTGACATTCCACACTCCAACTCATTGGTCATTCCATCTTTTCCTCATGGTCACTCCCCTTCCTCTCCCGCGAGTAATTCCCACACAGAGATCAGACTGGGGGACTAATCCGTAATTTTTCGCCAATGCCGAAGTCATTACGACACTCTTTGAACTGCATACTACATGTCCTGTGGATACGTCTTATGTATTTTAATGAAGTAATTTCCATTACCTGTAATATCCTCATGCCATTGATCTTTAGTGATTCATCTACCTTCTAGGGCAGTTTCCCACTCTTAGGACTAAAACAGAACCCTGTATGTCCGCTCTTCCACCCGCATTGACAAGATCGTTGGTATAACAAGAGTGACTTTTTATACAAGAAGTCTTCGGCCACCATTTCTGACGATTTTTATTCAGAACTTCAGCATGGCTTGCTATGAACCTGGGACCCATGATGTTCTGATTAATAGTCAAGGAATCTAACCCTACACCAATGGTACTCTTTAGTATGGATACATAAGAGGACTGTTCGCAAAGTAAGGCCTGATAGGTCGTAAAATTGAGAAGACCGTGAAAATCGGATAAAACTTTGCACAGATTAATTAGGCAATGTGTCTGGTACCCCTGCTGATTGCGTCACGTCGCTCTTTTCATCTCTGAGCAAACTGTGAGCACGTAATGGTGCCAGTAACAACAGTATCTCCCGTCAAGTATGAGTGCCATTTGCGAGGTAGTGCCTGATTTCATGCAACCCCACATACCATATTTGTCATTCATTTCCTTCTTCCTGAAATTGTAGGCTGTAGGCTGCAGGGTCAATGAGGACGATCCTGCAGCGTTTTCGATGATAAGTATTTGATCACCAACCATAGGCCCCGGAACTGGCTCCCACCGATGTTCATCTCTGCTCATATTAACCGCTGACTATGAGAACAACATTTTGACACATAACGAACGGCAGACAAGCGTAGAGAAGTGGCGCTAAGCACAGGCGGCGGCCTTCTGTGACGAGGGTATTGGAAAGCAGGTACAACACTATGACAAATGTGTAAGTCGAAGGAGCGACTATATAGAGAAGTAGCTGGAATGTGTAGCAAATTATTGCAAATAAAACATTTTTGATTTCCAGTGTAGTTTTCATTTGACAAGCAACTGGACCATACTTTCTGAATTGCCCTCGTAATTAAATTTGTAGGCTGTTGGGGGTTTGCAGAAATCTAGTGTGCAGACCTCCCATCTCTGGTGACACCAGCTGGGCAGCGAGTCGAACTTAGCTTCGATGACAGATACGAATATGGCAGACCATGCTGCTTCATCTCTACCCTGGAGTTCTATAGGCTGATAATACCGCTTCATTTGTAACTTTATTTTAATATGACGACCGGTTTCGGACTCTCATAATCCCATCCTCAGGTGTCGCAACTGTGCTGTGGCCACTGAGCGCCGCGGTGGGCGTGTAGTAGACGCGGTTTGCTACCTATGAGCGCATTTGTAGCAAACCGCAGAACACTCCCTTTTCTGCGCTCATAGGTAGCAAACCGCGTCTACTACACGTCCACCGCGGCGCTCGGGGGCCACAACACAGTTGCGACACCTGAGGATGGGCTTATGAGAGACCGAAACCGGTCGTGATAATAAAAAAAAAATACTACTGAAGCGGTATTTTCTACCTCTAGTATAATGCTCAGTTGCGGATGTTCGTCCAACAGGATTGTTTGTCTACCCTGGAGCTTATCAACCATAATGGCTGGCAGGTTGTTATTTTGTACCATTCACTAGGCAACGCATGAGCACATGTCAGGGAATTACAGAGAAATGCGGGCACGGAAATATACGGACTGCTGCATTTGCTGGAAATTTGCAGATGCCACTTTTGCAAGATAGTTTGCGCACCCATCCATCGGGACGAGGTAATATCTTCCACGAGCTGGTGATGGCTGCAATTCTCTGCTTTCAAGCAATTGAGTCCGCACTTTTCCCATCACTGCCAGTACATATGAGGTCTCAGAATTTATTAACAATCTGTGTTGTTAGTACTTCAATATTCTGAAGCCATCGTGGTGTCGTTAGTATTTATTTCAGTATTTTCATGTGGTCACGCGATTTCCAGGATCCAAGATATTTAAGAACGATTAATAATTTGTTTGTATTTTGTTCTCTATGACTGTCGAAAGTAATAACGAGGTAGTGGATACGTGAACATTTGAGGAAAAGAACGTCGTATTTTATGTTAATTGTCTCATTGAACTCCTATCTCCCTTGGGTTCATGAAAAATTTTTAATGATGTTACGAGACGAAATAGAAAAAAGTAGTAATAAGAGACGAAACGCTGTTGAAAAAAGGTTAGAAGTAACAAAAGTTTCTGACAATTTGGAAGTGTTTTGAATGAGGTTTAGTGTAGTGATATCAGCCACAGTACAACTGTTATGAATAGCTGCAAAGCTGTAACATGTGCTGTACAATAAGGTTTTCGTCACGTTATGTATTTTGTGATTATGAAGATCAATGGTACTGTAGAGTAATATCCAAATACGAACATATAGAGATGATAATCTGAAACGCATGCAGTTCCAGATTTTGATCAGCACATAACTAACTACGGTTACAGCTAGATAAATAGAGTCCTTAATCATGTGTAAAAGTATCCAGAGATTGACGGGCATTTTAGACTACAATATATTGTCTAAATTTTCAAAGTGGAACCATTATTCGGTGGCTGCAATGTGGAATGCTGCTGTGATTTAATTGGCCAAGCTAAAATTGTGTTTTAGCGTTTAAATGAAAGCAATGTCCAAGATAATAATTTATAAATCACGTTCCGAAATTTTAAATGTATTAAATACTCTTCAGGAGATTGCCGCAGGAAGACGTGCTAATTCCACAATATTTCTTCAAAGCAACTGTCCGACATTTTCGGTGGTTGAATCTTTCTAGTGGCTGGTTACGGCTGACGGTATCCGTAAGTCGGGGACCCTGTATATAAAACACGCTCGCGGAGATCGCGCAGGCCGTAAATCTCGCACGCAAAATGATTTGCAGATACATGCTGCCATACTCAAACGCCCTCTGCCGAAAATCGCAGAGCGGCCCTCCTGCGCGTGCGCTGTACGCTAAGTTCACTAACAGATTCGTTCGATAACAAACCCGTCGTAACATTGGTCTAGGATGGTCTTTTTAGTGAGTGAGGTCTGGTCGCACTGTTAGTAAACATAGCGTACAGCGCATGCGCAGGAGGGCCGCTACGCGATTTTCGGGAGAGGGAGATTCAGTATGGCGCCATCTATCTCCAAATAATTGCACATGCGTAACTACCGCACCTGCGCATTCTTTGCGCGCGTGTTCTACACTTAAGTGCCAAAGAAACTGGTGTACGTATGGGTATTCACAAAACAGAGGCATGTCAACAGACAGAATACGATGCTATTATCGAAAACGCCTTATAAGACAGCAGGTGTCTGCGGCCGTTGTTAGATCGCTTACTGCTCTTTCAATGGCAAGTTATCAAGATTTAAGTGCGTTTGAACGTGGTGTTATAGTAGGCACACGAGCAATGGGACACAGCATCTCCGAGGTAGCGATGAAGTGGGGATTTTACGATGAGACCATTCCACGAGTGTACCCAGAATATCAGAAATCCGCTAAAACATCAAATCTGTCATCGCTGCGGCCGGAAAAAGATCCTGCAAGAATGGACCAACGTCAACTGAAGAGAGTCGTTCAATATAATAGAAGTGCAACTCTTTCGCAAATTACTGTAGATTTCAATGCTGCGCCATCAACTGTTAGCGAGCGAACCGTTCAACGAAACGTCGCCGATATGGGCTTTCTGAGCCGAAGGCCCACTCGTGTACCCTTGATGATTGCACGACACAAAGCCTTACGCCTCGTCTGAGCCCATCAGCGGTGGCATTGGACTGTTTATGACTGGAACCATGTTGCCTGGTGATCGGACGCGTCTCGTTTCAAATTGTATTGAGCGGAGGGATGTGTACAGGTTTGGAGACAACCTCATTAATCTATGGACGATGCACGACAGCAAGGGACGTCAAGCTGGTGGAGGCTCTGTAATGGTGTGTGCTGTGTACAGCTGGAGTGATTTGGGACCCCTGATATGTCTATATATGACACTGACAGCTACAAGTCCGTAAGCATCCTGTCTGATCACCTGCATCCATTCATGCCCATTGTGCATTCCGACGAACTTGGGCACTTCCAGCAGGACAATGCGACATCCTACACTCTGGCCACCAAACTCCCCAGACATGAACGTTATTGAGCTTATCTAGGATGCCTTGCAAAGTGCTGCTGTTCAGAAGAGATCTCCCCCTCTCGCACTCTTACGGATGTATGGATAACCCTGCAGATTTCATTGTGTCAGTTCCCTCCAGCACTATTTGTGACAATAGTCGAGTACATGCCACGTCGTGTTGCGGCACTTCTGCATGCTAGAGGGGCCTCTACACAATATTACGCAGGTGTATCAGTTTCTTTGGCTCTTCAGTGTACATACAGTTCCTCCGACGCCCGGATACCATCAGTTGTACCTAGGTACCAGCAACGTTCGGCCACCTGAAGATGTCACACAGCTATTCTGAGGAAGTATTGTGGAATTTGCACGTCATCCAGTGGCAAACCCCTGAAGACTATTTACAACTTCTCTGCAGCGAAAGCTTGAAGAGTCACATGTTAGGAGTAGTTACTTCCGCATTAATATTTTTTTAATTATCAGTCTTCTGACTGGTTTGATGCGACCCTCCGCAAATACTTCTTCAGTGCCTACCTTTCTGTATCAGAAAACCAATTGCAACCTAGGTCCTCAATTATTTGCTCGATGTACTCCAATCACTGTCTTTCTCTTCTGTTTTACCCTCTACAGATCCCTCTAGTAACATGGATGTTATTCTCTGATGTCTGCACAGAACTCATCCTGTCCCTTCTTCCTGTCAATGTTATCAATACACTCCTTTCTACGTCGATTCAGCGAAAACCTCCCCGTTAATATATTTTTCAATGTACCTAATTTTAAACATTCGGCTGTAGCACCACATCTGAAATGTTCTCTTAGGTTCTGGTTGCCTTACATTTCATGTTTCACCACCACACAATGCTGTGTTCCAGATATACATTCTCAGAAATTCCTTCCTCAAATTAAGGTCTCTGTTTTGACACTAGTAGCCTTTTCTTGGCCAGGAACGCTATTTTTCTAAGTGATAGCCTGCTTTTCTCAGTCTGTCAAGGGTTATTTTGCTGCATAGGTAGCATAGTTCCTTTACTTCATCTACATTGTTATCACCAATCCTGATGTAAAAGTTCTCTCTGTTCTCATTTCCGCTACTTCTCTTCGAATTACTCTCAATCCATATTCTGTACTCATCAGACTGTTCATACCATTCAACAGATCCCGCTAGTCGTCACTTTCACGTGTAGCAATGTCATCGGTGAATCTATTCATTTATATCTTTCCACCCTGAGTTTTAACCTTGAACTTTCCTATCAATTCCGTTATTGCTTCTTCAATGTATCCAGTGAACACTCGGGCTCACTCTTGAACTTTTCTTTCATTTTCGTTATTGCTTCTTCACTGTATCCAGTGAACACTCGGGGTGAAAGACTACTTCCCTGTCTTACACCCTTTTCAATCCGAGCCCTTTGCTCTTGGTCTTCCAATCAAGCACAAACTTACGCTGCCTAAGAAATTTTGTGTTAAAATATTCAAAACTTTCAGTCTGAAGACCTAGGTTTTCATTTTGTTTTGTATTTGTACTAAAAAGTCACTCTGGATGATATATTGCTTTTTCAGGAATATTCTGAGGTCAAAGAATGCTTTCTACTTGTTTATAGACCAGAAAATATTATTATTGTTATTATTATTATTATTATTATTATTATTATTATTGCCTTTTTCGTGTTAATCAGCATAGTGCCCTTTGGAGGAAAAGTGAGCACGAGGCATTCTCACAGGCACTGAGGCTCGGTGAATCGGGGAAAACGGATGGCCAAGATAAGACACGTGAGAGGGGACATGGACCAGGCAAATCCTTCAAGGAACCGGTTTTTACAGCAACTCTCCGGTGTTTTCAAACTTTCCTGTCGGCATATCTCCAGAAACCAATGTTATCAGTGGCCAATAGACCTAGAGAACGTGCTTCTCCAGAGAAACAGTCGAAAAACACGTATATCTGGATGGATAAAAGAGCATGGGCGTAATGAAATCTTGCGTTATCTTTTTGAAAAATGACTTGAGGCGGCCTCTAGCTACACACATCAGAAATTTAATGACGCCATTACTGGCCTTCGTGCAAGATGTGATCGGTTGTTTACCGATTGATAACCCTTGCTGTTACGCGAGGTCGTGAGCCATCTCACTTCAGAATGCTATCAGGCAACGTTCGATCTCCTCTGAATCTCCACAGATGTAAACTTCCAACGTGATGCGGCTGTGAGGTCCTGCACTGTTGAACAAGCAGGATGTCAGTTCTCTAACATGAATGTCGCGAGTGTATCGTTGACATCCTTTATAATGAACCCACGCATTCTTTATGACATACACTCCTGGAAATGGAAAAAAGAACACATTGACACCGGTGTGTCAGACCCACCATACTTGCTCCGGACACTGCGAGAGGGCTGTACAAGCAATGATCACACGCACGGCACAGCGGACACACCAGGAACCGCGGTGTTGGCCGTCGAATGGCGCTAGCTGCACAGCATTTGTGCACCGCCGCCGTCAGTGTCAGCCAGTTTGCCGTGGCATACGGAGCTCCATCGCAGTCTTTAACACTGGTAGCATGCCGCGACAGCGTGGACGTGAACCGTATGTGCAGATGACGGACTTTGAGCGAGGGCGTATAGTGGGCATGCGGGAGGCCGGGTGGACGTACCGCCGAATTGCTCAACACGTGGGGCGTGAGGTCTCCACAGCACATCGATGTTGTCGCTAGTGGTCGGCGGAAGGTGCACGTGCCCGTCGACCTGGGACCGGACCGCAGCGACGCACGGATGCACGCCAAGACCGTAGGATCCTACGCAGTGCCGTAGGGGACCGCACCGCCACTTCCCAGCAAATTAGGGACACTGTTGCTCCTGGGGTATCGGCGAGAACCATTCGCAACCGTCTCCATGAAGCTGGGCTACGGTCCCGCACACCGTTAGGCCGTCTTCCACTCACGCCCCAACATCGTGCAGCCCGCCTCCAGTGGTGTCGCGACAGGCGTGAATGGAGGGACGAATGGAGACGTGTCGTCTTCAGCGATGAGTGTCGCTTCTGCCTTGGTGCCAATGATGGTCGTATGCGTGTTTGGCGCCGTGCAGGTGAGCACCACATTCAGGACTGCATACGACCGAGGCACACAGGGCCAACACCCGGCATCATGGTGTGGGGAGCGATCTCCTACACTGGCCGTACACCTCTGGTGATCGTCGAGGGGACACTTAATAGTGCACGGTACATCCAAACCGTCATCGAACCCATCGTTCTACCATTCCTACACCGGCAAGGGTACTTGCTGTTCCAATAGGACAATGCACGTCCGCATGTATCCCGTGCCACCCAACGTGCTCTAGAAGGTGTAAGTCAACTACCCTGGCCAGCAAGATCTCCGGATCTGTCCCCCATTGAGCATGTTTGGGACTGGATGAAGCGTCGTCTCACGCGGTCTGCACGTCCAGCACGAACGCTGGTCCAACTCAGGCGCCAGGTAGAAATGGCATGGCAAGGCGTTCCGCAGGACTACATCCAGCATCTCTACGATCGTCTCCATGGGAGAATAGCAGCCTGCATTGCTGCGAAAGGTGGATATACACTGTACTAGTGCCGACATTGTGCATGCTCTGTTGCCTGTGTCTATGTGCCTGTGGTTCTGTCAGTGTGATCATGTGATGTATCTGACCCCAGGAATGTGTCAATAAAGTTTCCCCTTCCTGGGACAATGATTTCACGGTGTTCTTATTTCAATTTCCAGGAGTGTATGTGGTATCCCAACCAGTGCTAGCATCAAAATCGAGCGAACCTACAGCTGTCAAATTCCGACAACTGATGGTAGACGTTTCGCCTTCTTACACGAAGATAACACGATCTTCCCACAAACAATATTGTAATGTAATTTCTGAGTGATAAACTTGTTGCGTAATATTTCATGCTACAGGCTGCAAAAGGTACAAATGCCGATGTTTCTATTGGTGACTGAGGCCGGAGCACTGAACAGTCTGTAGGCTAATCATTGTAACCCCCTACAAATCATATATTTTTAGGTTATTTAGTACTTCAGAGAAGGTTGGATGAGCAACCTATTAATATTTATTTTCTGTTGGGTAGCAGGTCAGGAGTTTAAGTGTGAATGCGTCGACACAAAACTGTGAGTGTATAGTGACAGACGTAGTCCACTTAATGGTGCACTGATACTTTGCAGAAAACATCAGATCGTGAAGTCTGCGATGCGTTTCTGGAAAAACTTTTTAACACAGAGCAAAACAACCATCACAGTGATATTAAGCTACCACACTTAAAAACATCTGCATTAATACACGTTAAACCTTGTATGCAGTTTACAGATGACATTACCTCTCCAGAATGAGATTTTCACTCTGCAGCGGAGTGTGCGCTGATATGGAACTTCCTGGCAGATTAAAACTGTGTGCCAGACCGAGACTCGAACTCGGGACCTTTGCCTTTCGCGGGCAAGTGCTCTACCACTAGTGTTAGTTCTGCAAGGTTCGCAGGAGAGCTTCTGTAAATTTTGGAAGGTAGGAGACGAGACACTGGCAGAAGTAAAGCTGTGGGTACCGGGCATGAGTCGTGCTTCGGTAGCTCAGTTGGTAGAGCACTTGCCCGCGAAAGGCAAAGGTCCCGAGTTCGAGTCTCGGTCGGGCACACCGTTTTAATTTGCCAGGAATTTTGACATTACTTCTGACTACTTTGTGCAGTTGCAATGCTGTAATGTTAACCATCCGCACATCCATGTAGTTCTATAACGTTGCCACAGAGCCCATACTGAACCAGCTTCAGAGTTTAACAAGTACTAGATGCTGCATCGCCTATGCGGACGATTTGATAATCAGAGTATCTGCCAACACAAGGGGCAAGTTAGAAGGAAATAGTGGGATAGGTCGTGGAAGAGTAAGTAACTGGTGTGTAGAAAGCGAACTACCAATTCTGCTTGGCAAGAGTGACAAAAAATAGATTTCAGACTACGTCAGCAGTCAGCACGAAAATTTCATCTGCACCCCTAACAACGTTGAGTATCAGCGGACGAAGGTGAAGAGCATTGTGCAATATGTTTTTAAGTAGGTATGCTCCAAGCAAAGTTGTGAAGGATGGAGAAGGCCCGCCATGGTTCACCACCCATGTTTGAAAACTGATATGAAAGCAAAGAGAACTTCACAATAATTTAAACATATTCAAAGCCTTGGAGACCAACAAAAGTTAAACGAAATCTGAATTAGCGTAAGTAGAGCCATGCGTTCTACCAAATCGATAGTGAAATTCTGTGTACCGACTTCACAGAAGATCCTAAGAAATTTTGGTTTGATGCTGTATCATTAACGGAACAAATCCATCAGTCCACATACTCAATGGTCATAATGGCAATAAACCCGCGGACGACGAAGAAAAGGTCGTAATACCTAACAACTTTTTCCAAAACTGTTTCGCAGAGGAAGGTCGTACTGTAGTGCCTCTTTTAAATCATCGCACAAACGACAAAATGGCTAATATTGAAATAAGTGACACTGGGACAGAAAAGAAACTGAAATTACCAAGATGGAAGGCTGCTAGACTTCACAGAATGCCAGTACGTTTCTACATACAGTATGCGAAATTACTTGCCCTTCTTCAAGCCGCACTGCACCGTAGTCGTTTGGAATACCGAAGTGTTCCTGATGATTGGAAAATTTTCCAGATGGGTCATCGAATAGACGCACACAACTATAGACCTGTATCTCTGATGTCGGTCAGCTGTAGAATTTTGAAACATGTCCGTATATTGTGGCATTTCCTCGGGCCGAAAATCTCCTGCATACGAATCAATATGGGTTCCGAAAACAATGATCTTGTGAAACTCATAATTCTTTGTTCGGCCACGAGGCCCATAAAATAGTAGATACAGGAGTCAAAGTAGATGCTGTGTTCCTTGACTTTCGGAACACGTCTATAAAGTTCCGAAGTCGCTTACTGATCGAAATATGTGCATGAGGAAAACAAGATCAACTGCCTGATTGGGTTGAAGAATTTCTAGCAAACAGAACACTGCATGTCATTCTGAACGGTGAGATGTCTTCGGACATAAGAGTACCTTCAGGCGTGACCCAGGAGCTGTTAAAGGACCAATACCTTTTACTATATATACAAATGAGCTAGTAGACAACTTCGGAATATCTATGATGCTTTTCGCGGATGATGCATCTCTATATAGAGAAATCGCGACGGTGGAAAATTGTAACGAAATGCAAAAATAACAGCAGAGCATCGACACTTGGTACAGGGAGAGGAAAGTGACCCTCAACATAAACAAATGTAACGTATTGCGAGTACATAGACAGAAAGACGCTTTACTGTATGATTACAAAACTGTAACAGTTTCAGAAAGCTGTTACATAAAATGCGTAAGCGTCTGTAAACGGTTGGGATTGAAATGAAAAGAAAACATAACATTAATCACGAGTAAGGGGGTCTTGAGTGTACTGGAAGAATCTCAGAAAATGTATTTCATCAACAAACGAAGTGTTTTACAAAACACTCGGTCAACCAGTACTTGAATACTGCTCCTCAGTATGGGACCGTGTTAGATATTACTGATGGAGGAAATAGAGAAGATCCAAACAAAAGCAGCGCGTTTCGTTGAAGGTTCATTTAGCAGGCACGAAAGCGTCAACCAGCTCCTGTGCCAGACAATGCAAGACATTTGTTATGCATCACAGTGAGATTAATTATTAAGTTTACGAGAGCTTACATTCCAAGGAGATTCAACAAATAGTTGTTTCCTACATGTATCTCACGGAAGACCACGAAGAAAAACTGACAGAGATTCGAGTACACATGGATGCTTTCCGGTAGTCTTTCTTCTCTCAAGCTACTCACGACGGCAACAGGAAACGAGGGATGGGTGGAAGTGGTTCTAGTACGCGATGTACTCTCTCCCACACACCATAAAGTAGCTGGTGGAGTGTAGCTGTAGATATACAGGCTGTTACAAAAGGTACGGCCAAACTTTCAGGAAAGATTCCTCACACACAAAGAAAGAAAAGATGTTCTGTGGACATGTGTGCGGAAACGCTTAATTTCCATGTTAGAGCTCATTTTAGTTTCATCAGTATGTTCTTACACCTACGCTCAATGGAGCACGTTATCATGATTTCATACGGAATACTCTACCTGTGCTGCTAGAACATGTGCCTTTACAAGTACGACACAACATATGGTTCATGCACGATGTAGCTTCTGCACATTTCAGTCGAAGTGATCGTACGCATCTCAACAACAGATTCGGTGACCGATGGATTGGTAGAGGCGGACCAATTCCATAGCCTCCACGCTCTCCTGACTTCAACCCTCTTCACTTTCATTTATGGGGGCATTTGAAAGCTCTTGTCTACGTAACCCCGGTACCCAATGTAGAGACTCTTCGTGCTCGTATTGTGGACGGCTGTGATAGAATACGCCATGCTCCAGGGCTACATCAGCGCATCAGGGATTCCATGCGACGGAGGGTGGATGCATGTATTCTCGCTAACGGAGGACATTTTGAACATTTTATGTAACAAAGTGTTTGAAGTCACGCTGGTACGTTCTGTTTCTGTGCATTTCCATTCCATGATTAATGTGATTTGAAGAGAAATAATAAACGGAGCTCTAACATGGAAAGTAAGCGTTTCCGGACACATGTCCGCATAACATATTTTCTTTCTTTGTGGGTGAGGAATGTTTCCTGAAAGTTTGACCGTACCTTTTTGTAACATCCTGTAACTGTAACAGCAGTACACGAAACGGCTTATATGTTACTAAAGGGAACATATCGAGAATGAGAAACACCACATTTAGAGTAAACAGCCAACGTGTGAAAAAAGAAGTATGTGGTACCTTCGAATTAACATCGGCGAAAAGCAAAACTTTTATACACCTGCAGAAATAGTCTTCCAGAGAGGCATTAAAATCTTAAACAAAACAACAACAATTGGCCAAAGGAGCTTTCAGCTGGCACTAAGTGCAATAAGAGCGTGCCACAGTGCCATCTTAATCAGTATCGTAAGCTAAGGGTCGAGCTTTCTAGCGTACAGAGCCAGAAGGTAATGACAGCACAGCCCCTTCGGTGAGCACAGGGAACTGTACTCCAGCGCTTGACAGTTGTTTATAGAGCAACACCGTCTGACATGTTGCTGGTTCTACTTGGCTTACAACCTCTGGAACTAGCCGTAAGAAAGAGAAAAGAAAAGTGTGTGAAAAGTTATGGGACTTAACTGCTAAGGTCATCAGTCGCTAAGATTATACACTACTTTACCTAAATGATCCTAGAGATAAAAACACACACCCATGCCCGAGGGAGGACTCGAACCTCCGGCGGGACCAGCCACACAGTCCATAACTGCAGCGCCTTAGACCACTCGGCTAATCCCGCGCGGCTAGGAAAGACAGGTGCGTATATTGGCTCACAAATGGCGAATATGATAAGGTTAAGGACGTAATGGGCACAAGAGCCACATCCAATCAGGTTGTGGAGGTATGCATTGATAGAGAACGGCAAGAAATGTTGGTCATCGTAGAATCAGGGAGAAGATGTTACCAGTTCCTTTCTAAGATAAACGAAAGGTCCATACCATTATGCCTTCTTCCAACCAAGGGAGCTATACACTACCTGATGGAACATGGTACATATTCCAGCTACTTACTAAAAATACAATGCGCCACAGACACTTGTGAATGTCAAGCAATCGTCACTCTGAACAACATGGGCTGGCATTGTGCCATTAGATAAGATGTTAGAGACCAAGACAGGAACGTCTTTGGAAACAGAAGGAATAAGGAACTGTGGCATAAGGTGAAGTCGCTATCAGTCAGAATAACAGCTTATGACCTGCCAGCCTATTTGGCTGAGGTGTAAGTAGGCTGTTTAGGTTTTCTTATTGGTAACGCCACGTAGCGCTGCGTATAAAAATCACTGGCTGTGCTGTGTGCAATCTGTGGCTTGTTTGCATTGTTGTCTGCCATTGTAGTGTTGGGCAGCTGGATGTGAACAGAGCGTAGCGTTGAGCAGTTAGAGGTGAACCGCCAGCAGTGGTGGATGTGGGGAGAGAGATGGCGGAGTTTTGAAATTTGTAAGACTGGATGTCATGAACTGCTTTATATATTATGACTGTTAAGGTAAATACATTGTTTGTTCTCTATTAAAATCTTTCATTTGCTAACTATGCCTATCAATAGTTAGTACCTTCCGTAGTTTGAATCTTTTATTTAGCTGGCAGTAGTGGCGCTTGCTGTATTCAAGTAGTTCGAATAACCAAGATTTTTGTGAGGTAAGTGATTTGTGAACTGTATAGGTTTATGTTAGTCAGGGGCATTCTTTGTAGCGATTACGGAAAGTCAGATTGCGTTGCGCTAAAAATATTGTGTGTCAGTTTAAGCACAGTCATGCATAATTTTTCTAAGGGACGTTTCAGAGGGACACACAAGAGGAGGCCGTACATCATGACCACGAGACGCAACAAGACAGAACAAACATCTGAAACAATCTGGCGGAATCAGGGGGGAGATGAGCCTTGGTAAGGATCATGAAGGATATCCTGAGACTCTGACAGCCGTCTCCCAATCCCTGCACCTTGATTGGCAAACCGTCACGGCCCCTATGAGTCCTGAATCGTACCTCAGCCCACCGGGGACTAACTGTCCAGACAAATGATGAATATCGCTTGTTTCCGATACCAAATACAGTAGTGCAATATAATGTAGTGTACGGCTACGTAGGGTAGTGTTGTTTACCAGTGTAGTTCATAATTACAAAATCTGCGAACCAGCACTGTAGCATGGAGTTTTGCACAGAGCATAATCACAGCTAACACTTGGTTTAAGAATCACAAAAGAAGGTTGAATACGTGGAAGGGGCCTGGAGGCGCTGGAAGGTTTCAGAAAGATTATATAAACGGTAAGACAGAGATTTAGGAACCAGGTTTTAAATGGTAAGACATTTACAGGGCATATGTCGACTCTGACCACCATCTGTTGGTTATTAACTGTAGATTAAAAATGAAGAAACTGCAAAAAGTGGGAATTTAAAGAGATAGAATCTGGGTAAACTGAAGGAACCAGTGGCTGTAGAGAGTTTCAGAGAGAGTATTTGGGGACGATTGACAAGAACAAGGGAAATAAATACAGTAGAACGAGTAGCTTGGAGAGATGAAATAGTAAAGGCAGCAGAGGATCAAGTAGGTAAAGAGATAAAGGATAGTAGAAATTCTTGGATAACAGAAGAGACACTCAATTCAGTTGATGGAAGAAGAATATATAAAAATACAGTAAATGAAGCAGACGAAAAGGAATATAAACGTCTCAAAAATGAGATCGACAGGAAGTGCAAAATGGAGAAGCAGAGACCAAACGTAAGGATATAGAAGCTTATATCACGAGGGGTAAGATAGATACTGCCTACTGGAAAATTATAGAGATCTCTGGAGAAAAGAGAACCACCTGTATGAATATTAAGACATCAGATGGGAAACCAGTTCAAGCAAAGAAGAGAAAGTAGAAAAGTGGAAGGAGTATGTAGTGTATACGATAGTGATGTACTTCAGGGCAATATTATGGGAATGTAGATAAAGATGAAATGGGAGATACTATACTGTTGAAGAGTTTGACTGAGTACTGAAAGACCCATGTCGAGACAGGGCCCCAGGAGTAGACAACATTCCATCAGAGCTAATGATACCTTTGGGAGAGCCAGCCCTAAGAAAACTATACCAACTGGTGAGCAAGATGTCTGAGACCGGTGAAATACCGTCAGACCTAAAAAAGAATATAATAATTCCAGTCCCAAAGAAAGCAGTTGCTGACAGGTGCGAAAATTTCCGAACTATCAGTCTAATAAGTCACGACTGCAAAATACGGACAAAACTTATTTTCATACAAATGGAGAAAGTGGTAGAAGCTGATCTCAGGGAAGATCAGTTTGCATTCGGTAGAAACCAGATGGCAAATGTAAGAAAAAAATGATTCAAATGGTTCTGAGCACTATGGGACTTAACATCTGAGGTCATCAGTCCCCTAGAACTTAGAACTACTTAAACCTAACTAGCCTAAGGACATCACACACATTCATGCCCGTGGGAAGATTCGAACCTGCGACTGTAGCGGTCGCGCGGTTACAGACGGAAGTGCTTAGAACCGCTCGGCCACTCAAGCCCGCTGCAGATGTAAGAGTCGAGAGGCATGAAAGTGAAGCAGTGGTTGGGAAGGGAGTGACACAGGGTTGTAGCCTATCCCCAATGTTATTTGTACGTTGAGCCAGCAGTAAAGAGAAAAAGGATAATTTGGAAAATGAATTAAAATCCATGGAGAAGAAATAAAGCCTATAAGGTTTGTAATGACATTGTACTTCTGTCAGAAAGGGGAAAAAAACATGGAAGAGGAGTTGAACGGAATGGACAGTGTCTTGAAACAAGGGTATAAGATGAACATCAACAAAATCAAAACCAGTCTAATTAGATCAGGTGACGCCGAGAGAATTAGATTATGAAATGAGAAACTTAAAGTAGTAGATGAGTTTTGCTACTTGAGGAGCAAAATAACTGATGATGGTCGAAGTACAGAGGATATAAAACACTGGCAATAGCAAGGAAAGTGTTTCTGAAGAAGAGAAGTTTGTTAACATCAAGTATAGATTGAAGTGTCAGAAAGTCTTTTCTGACAGTATTTATGCTGAGTGTAGCTACGTATGGAAGTGAAACAAGTACGAGAAATAGTTTACACAAGAAGAGAATAGAAGCCTTCAAAATGTGGTGCTACAGAAGAATGCTGAAGATTATATGGGTATGACAAGTAACTAATGAGGAAGTACTGAATAGAATTGGGGAGAAGAGGAATTTGTGGCGAAATTTGACTAGAAGAAGGGGTCGGTTGGTAGGGCTTGTTCTGAGGCATGAAGGGATCATGAATTTAGTGTTGGAGGGCAGCGTGAAGGGTAAAAATCATGGAGAGAGACCAAGAGATGACTACACTAAGGAGATTCAGAAGGATGTAGGTTGCAGTAGGTACTTTGAGATGAAGAATCGTGCACGGGATCGAGTAGCATGGAGAGCTACATCTGATCAGTCTCTGGGCTCACGACAACAGTGTAGAACAGGGAACAGTGGAACAATAGCATGTGCTTTCTGGATTCAAGATGAACATACGTCTGTGCGCCTGATCGCTAACGGATAGCACAGTCTAATCGGAAGGATCGTTTATTTGACAACAAACTAAATCATATACTTGACCAAAAGAAAAATGTATTTACAGTTAATAAGACGTCCATACGCCCATAATGTCGATAATTGCTTGGTATCTCCGAGGCATGCTTGAAACCAAGTTTTTTTAGTATTAACGTGAAAGAGACCTCCAAATGTGTCGAATTTGCATTGGCAGCTGCTTCAAGTGACCTCTTTTAGATGCAAAACCATAAATTTACAATAGGAATAGCGTCAGGTGGCTACCAAAGCCAATCCAGTACCTGCATATTTTTCTCCTTTTTCAAGCTGCTGCGAAGCCTGTTGCGGTACTTCGGTTCATTGTCTTCTTGCAGTATCCAGTCTTCTTTTTGTCGATGAGTCAACGTTTAATAGTCGGCATCAAACATGTTTGATAAATATGACTCGCAATCTACACTCATGTCTTTTTTTGTGTATCGCAGTCAAGAATTCAAAGTAAACTAATGTTTTATGGGAATTGCATGAAGGACAAAAGTACCTCTGTTTTGTTGTGAAAGAACTGAAGCTATAGCTTTTAACATGTGTGTGAAGCCGATCACACACTTACTTAACACACAGTATGCAGAAATTTTTTCTTTTACAAATTAGTATGTTTCTCTATGTAGATTCCCCTTTCCCTTTCAAACAGTTCAGTGCTTCGCTATACGGAAGCATTACTTGTTATCTTAAAATATTATGTTCTACATGCACGTCAATTCAGGTTTTTTGGTTTCTTCTAGTATATAAGGAAAACAGCAGATAAATAAAGGTATCGATCTACAATACTTCATGCTAATTCGACATTTGAGCATACCGTCTACACGATGTTGGAATTTTAACGGCAAGACGTCTGTATTTTGGTATATTCTATCGCTCTGAGATGTTTAAGGGACTTTGCTTGCAATGCTTTGTGGATATTTATACTATTGTTCTCTTAAAACACGTACATCAGATAAGACCGACCCACTATCTGATTGTTTCTATACAATAACCAACAAGAGCTACACGACTGGAGCTCCATCACGTTCCTCATTATACTCACCAATTGAAATATCCGTTTGCTTACACTGATGAGCGAAAATGATATGACCACTGCCCATCGTGAGATTCCATTTCTCGTTGTGTTGTAAATAGGCTACAAAATGTTGGAAATCCACGGCTTATCACAGAGCGTGATGATCAGAGACCTACCTGCACTGTGAAGTAGGACATATCTGGCACATCTGACGGCAAAGTACAATGCTAGCTGATACACAAGCGTTTCGGAACACACTTCCAGCGCACATTGCTGAGCAGTGAGTTGCACAGCAGATCGATCCTATGCGTTCCAGTGTTAACCTCACCGACAACGTCATTTACGATTGAGATCGTCGAGATTGGACAGTGGAACTGTTATTAGGGACGCCATTGGGTAGATTTGTCCCACTTTACGGTATAGATGATACCGTTCTCTGATTATAGCAACTTAAGTTTCAGTTTAATTGTATTAGAACAATATTTCTATTTATTATTTATTGTTTCACTAGGAGGTGTGCATAATATTTGTTACAGTTTTTGGCATCAGGTAGTTTCAGAGCGTCCAAGTAGGCGAAATCAGCTAACTGCCAATAACGATAAGAAGTAGTTATTTGAGAATAAAAGACCAGCCTATCTAAGAAACCTTTCTCCTTCTCAGAATGACACAAGTACTGAGAAGTGCCGGGAATCAGTGAGAAAACATCATAAATGTTGAGCGCACAGTAAGCTACACGGAGCAATTCTGCTACTTGGGGGATAAGAAAATGAATGAAGGATGAAACAAGTAAGATAAAGGACGCAGACTACAACAGGAAAAGAGTATATACCAAACATAAATCTCAGTATCAGTAACAAATTTCCTTGGGTTTACTTGTACAGCACAGCGTTAATGGAAGTGAATCATGCATTGTGGATAAGCTGGAAAGGAAGAGAATCGAAATGTTTGAAAAATGGTGTAACAGAAAGATGCTGAGAGTTAAGTAGATTGATAGGAAAAAAATGATGAGGTGCTGAAAAGAATCAGCAAGGAAAATCACTTATATAAAACACTAAATATACCCCTATTAAACTTTATCTGTGGCTGTCGTTTCAGCGAGTGGTAGGGACCGGCCGCCATCCAATAGTAGTTCTTCCTTGAGGCCCACGAGATCATTTTGTTGCCTGTTTTAATCGGAATGTAGGAGGCGGGATAGAATGAAAAAACATATGTTCAGGTATCAAAAATTGAAGCCATGGTACATGAGAGATCCATACTAAGCATATTATATATAGGGACAGGAATACATACAGAAAATCAATAAACGTTTTGGGGCGATGTATGTCGATGAATCTCTGAAGAGGTCAGCACAGAAACAGACGTCTTTGATGGCCGGATGAAACCAGTCAGAATAGAGCTGACAATAAGGATTAATAAATCTTTTCGGGATTCCAGCCGCGTCACGTGGCTAAAATCCCACGAGGTTCCGACCGAGCTCTCCTCGCCTACTGTCAGGTGGCAAATGGCTGCCGTGGTGCCGTGGCCTCGCTCTTCGTTATAAAGACACGCTGCTTGCTGTGACGTCACGGGGCTCTCTTCCTCGCCAAACATGGTAATGTTTACGTCCCGGTCCGTCGCACCCGCTTCAACCTCGCGATGGCCGGGTCGCATGCTGCTTTGAGCTACAAACAGTAGTTCTTATTAGTGGTGTTATCAGACGATTTTATTTCTATAGCTTCTTTTATAACGCTGTCCAAAATCCCTTCGTCCTCATAATGACAGAGGTTTCGTCGATCAGAATTCTCGGTCAGATTTCTAAAACGTGTTCATCCACAGCTGATTTTTCAGGCTAGCGTAGGCATGAGCACCTCTCATCTCTCGTTTTGCATTGCTCCATTTAGTAGTAGACACGCTGACATGGTACCTTGTACACACCAGGCGTTGTAAGCAGTATTTTTGCTAGGGGCCTTAAAACTGATGACGCGTTGCTCCTTTTCAGGATCTGGCTAGTCTCTGCCGACGTTGCGCCACAGAAAGACAAACAGCCAAATTTCTTGCTGCCTTCTTCCCTGGTACCTCTCCTTCACATCTTACCAGAAAGAGCCTGTGATTCCTGGCTGTGATTGTATTTGTTTTCTTCGAAGTACTTTCAAAAGTGGCTTAGTTCCAGTGGCAGATTTTCAGCCTCCGATACGATTTAGCATGATGGACGAGGGTGTTCAGAACGCCAAGTTTTGAGCCGCATGATGGTGGCTGAGAGCGTGCAGTTATCCATTCCAGTGTGTAGGTTTCCTCTCCAAGCGTGGCTGAGGTGTCTATTGGTTTTCCTGCGAACGGCGAAGAAGCACAATGCACGATCTCTCTACATTCATCGCAAGAATAATGTGGCCGTGAACGCCGCTTAGGTGTTCTAAGATTTCTCCCAGTTTATCAGTCCTATGGGGCCAGATGATACAAGTGTTGTCGACATAACGATAAAAGCAACTTGGCTTGGATGGAGACGAGTCCGAAGATGTCTTCAAATTTCTCAATAAAAAGGTTGGCTGTGGATGGAGCTAGCGAGCTTCCAACCGCCTTGCCGTCCAGCTAATCGAAATACTGGCCGCCATATAGGAAATACTATGATGTCAACGAGTGCTTACATAATCCCGCAATTGTACTGCCAAATAACTGGGACAGGAGATCTATGCAGTCTTTGACAGGAACATAAGTAATTATGGAGGCTACATCAGAACTGATCATTATATCGCCTTGTCAAGATGTATATGTTTAATTCGGATGATAAAATCGTCGTTGTTCTTGATGTGATGGACACAACGTCCCAACTGCAGTGTAAGGTGGCTGTCCAGATGTTAAGCCAGTCTGTAAGCTGGTGACCCAATGGTGTTCACAGTGGGTCGGAGAGGAGAATCGTTCTACTGTTGTATCTCGTTTTCGATGTGTGAACGGAGGCATGGACCAGCTAAACATAATATGAGTTGAAATCAGAATGATGAGAATTCGCTGTACAAATCGAGAAAAAGCAATCATATGAGAGCATGCTAATAAGTATAGCCTCTCATTTTATTATTCTGTTCCCAATATCGGTTAAAATATTATTTCTCATGCATGAATAAACCGTACTCGGTTATCCAGCCACGTCAATTCGAATAAAATGGTCGAGCTTTCGATGGCCATCCCCGCCATCGTCGTCAGGAGTCCACTGACTACCAGGGCATTTTTTGTTTGTTTGTTGTTATTTTAAACACCTTGTGCAAAGAAGGGCTGTCAGCAGCATAGTACGCTGTTCTTCAACCGCAAGTGGTACAATAAATGACAGAAAGTAGGTACAGAAAACAGGTACAGAATGTTTAATGAGCGTGTACAAGTCCAGGGACCTGCCAAGAGAGGTGGAGGGTGGTGGAAGAGGGAGAGGGAAGAGCAGAGATGCCACAGGCAGGGGAGATAGGGGGAGGGAGGAAGGGAGAGGGGAAACCGGGGCAAGAGTGGTGGAGGAAGGGGCGATGGGGGGAAAAGGAGAGAGAAGGGTGGGAGGGTGCCCAAAGGAAAAGACACAGGAAGTGGGAGGGGAGGATCAAAGTTGACAGGAGGGGTAGATGGAGGGGAGGTGGGCTTCATCAGGGAGGAAGAGCTGGCGGAATCCACCTCGGGAGAGGGTAAGGAGGGTGGAGAGATGGAGACCAGGTGGGACATGGGCAGCAGACGTGGGTGGGAGAGGATGGGTGAGACATGCGGGTGAGGAGGATCGAGTTTACAGGAGGTGTAGACGATCCATATCCATTCGACAAAAAGGAGGAGGTGGGGGAACGGAATTAGGTCGTATAGGATCCGCATGGGGGAGGGGAGACGGATGCGATATGCAAGGCAGAGAGCATGGAGTTCAAGGATATAAAGGGATTTATAAAAGTTGGGGGTGGGGGCGGCGATCCAGGCCGGATGAGCGTAACAGAGGATAGGGCGGAATAGGGATTTATAGGTGAGGAGTATGGTGATGGGTCCAGACCGCACGTATGGCTGGAAAGGAGCTTGAGGAGATGGAGTTGGGAGTGTGCCTTGGCCTGGATTGTCCATAGATGGGGGGTCCAGGAGAGGCGACAGTCGAGGGTGACGCCAAGGTACTTAAGGGGGGGTGAGGGCGATAGGACGGCTCTAGATGGTTAGATAAAAATCGAGGAGGCCTACAATGATCGCCTGGGTTTTGTAGGGATTTATTTTGAGCAACCACTGGTTGCACCAAGTGGTGAACCGGTCAAGATGGGATTGGAGAAGGTGTTGGGAACGCTGCAGGGCAGGGGCAAGGGCAAGAAAGGTGGTGTCATCAGCAAACTGGAGAAGGTGGACAGGGGGTGACGGCGGCGGCATGTCCGCTGTATACAAAAGGTACAGAAGGGGGGAGAGGACGGAGTCTTGGGGCACACTGGCGAAGGGGAAAAAGGTGTAGCAATCCGTGTTATGGATGGTGACATAGGAAGGACGGTGAGAGAGAAAGGAGCCGATGAGACGGCCATAGTTAATGGGAAGGGCGAAGGTTTGGAGCTTGAAGAGGAGACTGGAATGCCATACGCAGTCATAGGCATGTTCGAGGTCCAGGGAGAGGAAGATTGTGGAGCGACGGGAATTAAGCTGCTCGAAAAGGAGATGAGTGAGGTGAAGGAGAAGGTCATCAGAAGAGTGGGAAGGAGGTGGTGCTGGCGGAGATGCCGGTGCATTTGTCGCCTGAGGATGGATTCCAGGACCTTGCTGAAGACCTAGGTAAGGCTGATGGGATGGTAGGAGCAGATTGTTGACGGCGGTTAGCTGGGTTTAAGGAACATCAGGATATGGGAGGTAGTAGCTGGTGGACAGGAATACGTTGTAGAGCCTGTCCAGGTTGGAGAGGAAAGAAACAGGAGCTCCACGAAGGTAGCGGTAGGTGACACGATCATGACCAAGAGCAGTGTTGCATTTTGTGCGGAATGTAGCAATGAGATCCTGTGTAGTGATAGGGGTATTGAGTTCTGTATGTGCAATGTTGTCCAGGTATTGGAAACCAGGTGCAAGGAGAGGGACAGAGGTGTCAGTTCGATCGCGGACATCTGGAAAGAGGGAGTAATCGAAGTTTGGATGGTAGGTGATGGAAAAGACATCAGAGAGGTAGTAGGCAGTGATTGGCCTTACTAAGGGTATCAGGGAAGGGGGTGATCATCATGGAGAAGAGGATAGTAGGGGAAGGGCTTTGTTCCGGTAAGGCGACGGATGTCTGACCAGAACATGGACGAGTTTATACATAGGATAGAATTTAAGCGGGTGCATTTCTGTTGCCAGTCCCCGTGTTTCTTAGCTGTGAGCAAGTTTCAGATGTGTTACTGGAGTTGCCGGTGGCGTCGTAGTATGTCCGGGTCACGCGTGTGGAGCAAGGAACGGGAGAGATGGCGGGATTCACGGAGGAGGAGGATAGCCTGTGGGGGTAAGGTAGGACAGTGGGGGTGGATGGCGACAGTAGGGACGGGGGCCTCCACGGCCTCAGGCAAGGTCTGCTGGAAAAAGGAGGTGGCATGTGTAACATCGTCATGGTGGTGGTAGGTGAAGGGATGGCCTTGAACCTGGGTGGATAGGGTATCCCAGTAGGCCTTCCAGTCGGCACGGGAATAATCATGGACATACTTCAGGGGAGGGTCATGACGAGGGTCGGGGCGGGAGCGACGACCGTCTGAAACGGTGAAGAGGACAGGGATATGGATGCTACCATTGGGGTCCAGAACATCCACCGCTATGTGGCCAAGGAGATTGGGGGAGGAGAGGATGACACCGGGAGTGGAGTTGGATTCGGGGTGGGTGTGCTGTAGAATGGGGACAAGGGTGGGTGGTGATATGAGGGGCAGGAGCTATAGGGAGGTGGCGGGACGTGGCAGGTCCCGGCATGGATGCAGTAGTGGGCGCTGCAGACTGTGATGGTGAAGGCGATGGCGACGGCGATGGCGGTGGCGGTAATGGCGAAGGGGAGAGCTGGGCATTGGCTGTGGCCTGTTGGGCCACCACCCTAGCTGGAGCTGCAGTGACAGGCTGGGGGTGTGGGGGGAAAGGGTCAGATGTAGAGGAGCGGGAGGGAGAAGCTGGGGAGGGGGCGACACAGAGAGAGGGAGAAGCGAATGTTAGGTGGGATGGAAAGGGGGGGGGGATGGGCACACCTCGTAATGGTGGTGGTGGCGGCAGAGGGCGAAGTATACACTAAGGCAGTGGTGGTAGTAGTGGCAGTGGTAGTGTCAGCTGACATGACGACAGGGAAGAACTAAAACAGTACAGGACGAAAAAGAGAGGAAAAAACGGGGGACGGAAGTAGATGGACCAAGACGGACGAAGACGAGGACCAGAGTCCCACGCTGTTGGCGCTGGCGACGGCTGGCAGGAACGCCACAGCTGCTGCTGCTGCGGACGGGGAAGGGGCCTCTGCTGCTGCTGCTGCTGCTGCTGCCTACTGCACAGCTGCTGCAGGCTGGCTGGCTGGCTTGCCAGACTGCTCCTGCTGCTGCTGCTCCTAGCTGGGCCGCTGCTGCTAGCTGGCTGGCTGGACCGCTGCTGCTGGTTGGATTACTGCTGCTGGCTGGCTGGACCGCTGCTACTGCTGTTGCTGCTGCTGCTGCTGTTGCTGCTGCTGCTGTTGCTCGATTGGACAGCTGCTGCTCGGCTAGACTGCTGCTGGCTGGCTAGCACATGCAACCCTAACACTTCGATTAGTGACAAGCACAAATCGAAGGGCGGTACACATTGCGAGATACCGCCGGAGATGTACCGGGGCTGTTACGGCCTCTCGCTTGTATAGGCATGATGACATCATCAGCAGCCAGTCAGATCGATCCAATGTGGCGTGCGCGCGTACGTCGACCCGGGAAGCTCGTGGCAGCACCGGTGACGTCAGGTGGCGCCAGGGGCAGGCGCATCTGTCTCTGCTTTCTTTCGATGTCCAACGCCCGTCTCCAGGCCCTGTTGAGTGTGTGTCCCTGGTCTATGTTGAAATTGTTGTTTAAGCGAACCTCGGCTGCTTCCTTTATGACGGGATCCCAATATGTAGAAGCATGAGCCAACGCTTTTGTATTTTAGAACTGTATCTTCTGTCTGTTTTCTAGGCAATGCTCCGCTATGGCCGACTTGTCAAGCTCCCTTCGTTTTATATGACGCTTGTGCTCAGTACAACGCTCCGCAACCTTGCGAATTGTCTGTCCAATGTACACGCTGCCACATTCACAGGGTACACCATACACAGGGCGCAACATATCTCGTATCTTGCGGGCGGTCCGGAACACTGGTCTTAGCCCATGTTTCTGCAGCAGACGTCCTGACTTACTGCTAGTTGCTCCACAGTATGGCAGGAATACAGTCCGTTGGGCCTCTTCTTCTGATTCGTCAGCTATCTTTCGTTGGCGGCCCTTGAAAGTGTTTGCGATGTCTCTTTTGCTGTATCCATTTTCCCAGAAAACACGTTTTAAATTGTGCAATTCAGACTGTAGGTGGTCGTCGTCAGAGATAATCTTGGCTCTATGAACCAACGTGCTCAGGAGAGCTTTGTTGTGTACAGGGTGGTGGAAACTATTGGCGTTCAAGTACCCATCAGTGTGTGTTGGTTTCCGGTACACTGAGTGACCAAGCTGGCCCCCTGCCTTCCGCTCAACCAAAACATCCACGAATAGTAGCTTGACGTGCTTCTCCATCCCAACATTAAATTTACTGTCGAGATGGAGAAGCACGTCAAGCTACCATTCTTGGATGTTTTGGTTGAGCGGAAGGCAGGAGGCCAGCTTGGTCACTCAGTGTACCGGAAACCAACACACACTGATGGGTACTTGAACGCCAATAGTTTTCACAGCAAGAAGCTGTCCTGAGCACGTTGGTTCATAGAGCCAAGAGTACCTCTGACGACGACCACCTACAGTCTGAATTGCAGAACTTAAAACGTGTTTTCTGGGAAAATGGATACAGCAAAAGAGACATTGCAAACGCTTTCAAGGGCCGCCGACGAAAGACAGCTGGTGAATCAGAAGAAGAGGCCCAACGGACTGTATTCCTGCCATACTGTGGAGCAACTAGCAGTAAGTCAGGACGTCTGCTGCAGAAACATGGGCTAAGACCAGTGTTCTGGCCTGCCCCCAAGATACGAGATATGTTGCGCCCTGTTAAGGGCGACATTGCTCTTCGAGTGTCCGGTGAGTATGGTGTACCCTGTGAATGTGGCAGCATGTACATTGGACAGACAATTCACACAGTTGCGGAGCGTTGTACTGAGCACAAGTGCCATACAAAACAAAGGGAGCTTGACCCAGTCGGCCATAGCGGAGCATTGCCTAGAAAACGGACAGAAGATACAGTTCTAAAATACAAAAGCATTGGCTCATGCTTCTACATATTGGGACTCCGTCATAAAGGAAGCGGCCGAGATTCGCTTAAACAACAATTTCAACAGAGACCACGGATACACACTCAGCAGGGCATGGGGATGGGCGTTGGACATCGAAAGAAAGCAGAGACAGATGGGCAACGTGGGAGCGGCAGTTTCAAACTTGGCGCCTCCCCCTGGCGCCACCTGACGTCACCGCTGCTGCCACAAGCTGCCCGGGTCGACTTACGTGCGCGCCACATTGGATCGATCTGATTGGCTGCTGATGATGTCATCATGCCTGTATAAGCAATATGCTGTAACAGCCACGGTAGTCAGTGAACTCCTGATGACGATGGCGGAGATGGCCATCGAAAGCTCGAGCATTTTATCCGAATTAACGGGGCTGGAAAACCGAGAACGTTTTATTCGTGTATGCCGTCGCGAAAGACTCCGAGAACATTTCTCATGCATATTAGTCCATCAACTTTCCCCATTCGCTGACTAAGTTGCAGTCCTCTGCTGATAGAAGGCTCCAAATTATAGCGAGTAACATATCAGTGTGTAACGTAACTACTTCGGTTCGTGGGAAACAGCGTGTTGTAATCGAGTTTCTGACGTAGGAAGACTAGCTGCAATTTAAATCTATAGAAGAATGAAACCTGTGTAAGAGAATGACTGTACTGACATTAATAATGCGCGACGTTGAGTTCTTGGTGCTCTTTGTGAAGGTAACACTGGGTCTACCCTCAATATGGGAGACAGAGTTTCGGGTGGATGACCCCCCACGCCAACCGAAGAGACTTATCAGAATCAGATTGATAAACTCATCAGGCAAAATCGTCACATAGCGCAGTCACAGCCTTCAGGTAAGTGTGGCATATCATGAAAGCGTGCAGAGGCCATCGTTGCAAAACTGGGGTACAGAAACCTATGTACACAATGGTTACATGTAATGCACACGCATGACATGAAACAGAAGGGACTGGACATCTGTCAATAATTTCTTTTGCATTCTCAGCATGAGAGCGATTGGTTCCTTAACGAATTTGTGGTAGGTGATGAAATCTGGGTTTACCACTTTGATCCTGAGAACAAGAGAGCGTCAGTGGGGTTCCGCGACAAAAATCACTGACGACATAAAGTTGAAGACCATGCCGTCAGCAGACAAAGTCTTGCTCTGAATGGTCTGGTACGTTATAGGTGTGGCGCATTTGGGAATCATACCCAAAGCCATCACCATAAACTCTGCAACAAATTGCAACACCCTTTGAAAACTGAAAATACTAATTCCAAGTGTTCGTCCACACGTGGAGCACCATATCATTCGGATGACAATGTCCGACCATTCACGAGTGATGGCACTTGGTCCCAACCGACATTAATATGTAATTTTTGAGAACATTTTTCGTCCAGAAACTGCGGTGCGCTTAAAAGTATGGATTAAAAAACACTCTCGACCTATAAAGCATATATTTATGTGGTAACCGTTTCTGTCATTATTACACCATCGTGAGACCCTCATACCATGATGGTAGGCGGTGGCCGTGAATGGAGTGGGTGGTTTAACTCCACGAACGTCAACTGGTACCGCTTGCGATCATGGTATGAGGGTCTGAGGATGATCAAACACTGACCGAAAGCGTTTACCACCGAAATAAATGTTTTTGCGGTCGAGACCCTTTTTTTAATCCAGTTTCAACTGACTATCTTCTGTTTCCATAATTTGAAGAACATCTTTGAGGACTTCAGTTTGATAATGATGAAACAGTGCCAGCGCAGGGGATGTGGTTGCTCTTTCAACAAAGTCAAACATTCTACATTGATGATATCAACAAACTGGTCTCCTATAGAGAGAAATGTGTTCGTAGGCAAGGTGACTATGTTGGTAAATACGTAGACGTGAAGAATAAAGATGTAGCACGTTAGTAAAGTTTGTTTCATTTAAAGAGCTTTACAGGTTTCACATAAAAGATTCTGAGGCATTACTTTTGTCATACCCGCACATAAACAAACGTACGATTTTTTTCTGACTGTTGTATGCATCAATGGACAACATTGGTGACAAATATGAAATTTGGGCCAATTTTCTTGATTATAGTTGAGAAATGTAAGTACAATACTCATTATAAAATATATCTTTGATCATAGAAGACAAACGAGTGCAGTGCTCGTTTTTTCTCTGAAATCTTAATACAGTTGATCATTGAGTTTAGCCACAGGAAACAATGGTTTCACCGTCACATTGAGAACAACAAGCATGGGTGTGCACCAGATTTTATTTATTATTAGTAAGGTGCCTAAACATGGAAAATTTGTGGAACAGTGCAAAGAATTTTGGTATCTAAGTAAAAACTGAGATTAACAAATATTTGTTTGCTCTGATAACTAACAAATATTACAATGAAGATTAACAGAAAAGAAAGTTTCCTAAAAATCAAATACAAAATTGCCTTAACACTGTGCGAAAATATGCGGAAACCTAAATGGAGGAAGTGCAACAACCTCTGCTCATGTGGGTAACTCACGAAATCAACGTTAATGACACAATAACATGCCACATATTATAACCAAGCAAAGCTAGTAAGCAGCGAGCTGCTCAGAATGTACACAGCGCTACCACGTTTGTAATACTTACATTTCCCCAAAATCGCCATACCGTGCGTTCATCAACCACAAATAGCAGCCAGGAGGCAAGTGACCCTCAAGGTAGGTGGCGATCGAAATACCAGAAGACACAGATCTCTTTCGAAAACTCTCTGCCTTCAAGACTACTCCATATGGAGGGGACGACTCAGTGCCCTTACTAGTGTGATAGACGATAGTATAGCTACTGGAAAAAAACGAGAAAACACTGCAGTAACATTCCAGTTGTGGTGTAAAAATCCAGCTTACATTTTGAGACAGCAATCAGTTCCGTATAAGAAATTTAATTGCCTTAACCGATTTCAGTCACTTAGTGTCGTTCCTCAGAATACTTTTTAGAAAAGTATACCGAAAATAAGTAGCAATTAGATTCTAACATTAAAATTACGAAAGAAAAGTTTAAAAATACTTACAAATGGTGTTAGGGTTAAAAAGCACCTTTAGTCATTCACGCTCAGATAGTCAAACCTATTGCACTTCTTTCTTACAATTTATGTCAACGCCACTAGTTATATTTAATTCAGGAAGAGTGCTTAGGACTTTGTACACACTTCTGAACTACTCAGTCCACTGTAAAAAAGTATACAACAATGTCCATGTTTCCTTTCTCCTATAGTTATTTTTGACTCTTCGTTTTAGTTGGTGACTAGCATCTGTTCTTGCATTTACTCGAGTTATTTTTTTCTCGCCCCTTGATCCATATAGCGCTCGGTTTGTACAGCCGTGTTTCCTGCTACCACACATTCTAGACCTGCTCATTGCTGTGTTCTAAAACTCACAGTACCACATGATTGGTATGATTGCTGCTAGTTACAATTGTTTCATTAATCGGACTTGCAACCTGTACATATTCCAGTAGTAGTTATTACGCTGTAGCACTAATATGGCAACACTTCTTTTCCTCTGCGTTCACAATTTGACACTTAATATTAGCTAATATTAGACAATTGGCTCGCCGCTTACTCCATTGCATTTTCCTGTCCTACGAGGAGCTTCGCACTTTGGTTTTACTGACAGGTTCCCTGCCAGCATGCTACTAGCCTCTGACCGCTGTTTGGAGATTAGTTGCCAAATTTTCCATCCATAGCGTCACTTGCTGTTTATACTTATTACGCTACTTATGCATACTTACATTTTAGTTTATGCCTTACGACAACGACTATTCTGAGAAGTTTTGTTTTATTACTTCATTGAACTTTTATCCTCACCCCAAGTCCAACCTCAACTTATGCATGTCATTACCTGATTAGTTCCAGTTGTGGCACGATGTCTGCAGTTGTAGTTCGGCTTCTTTATACCATATATGTAAAGGCACTATGATCCAAATTTAAGCATTTACGAGCTCTTATTTATTAATGGATTCATTATGGTATCACTTGTTGCCCTTGTTTTCTTTTTTAGCACCACAGCAATATGATGCGCACATTCTATTTTTGACGTTCACAATTGAAGAGTTACAAGTAAGAACCATTTTATAGCTTTAAATTTTTTAAACTTTTCGTTCTGAATTTTAAGATTCTTATCTAACTACTACTTACATGTGGCACATTTTTCTGTATAGGCTTCTGAAGAAGGGAACTAAGTGCCTGAAACCAGTTCAGGAAATAAAATTCGTTTTCTGCAATTGTTTGCTGTTTATTCACCATATACGACCACAGTTAGTGAAGATGGATAAAATTCTGAAATGCATCTTCACATACTACTACTGCTCGAGTGGCGCCACGGTGTCTCGTCATCGATTTCCAAACAGCTTAGGCAAAACTGTCATACTTAATTATTCTCTAAGGACGGCAGAGGCGGCACGGCGGCTTCCGCTCATGGCTAGAAGAGGCATCGGCCTCGTCGACAAAGCAGGCTGCAGCCTTACTGCCGTGAAAGCCACCCAGCTTCGAGGGCAACTTGGCCCTTCATAATCATATTCTCTGTCCATCTACTGCCGCCAAAGATAATCCAGAAACCACACCGGAAGATCACATTCGCAGTGAGAAAAACGTTTAGATTTCCTGCTAGCAAAGAGCTCAGTAGACTCAAAATACAATTAATCAAGAAATGGTGGTTAAAATTAATCAGTATTGCTGTGCGATATGTGATGATAAATTTATAAATAATAATAGTTCTAATTTCCTATTTAGAGCAAGTAATGTGAAAATTCCGTTTAGTAGTAAGGCAAATAGAACTGATAATCTTCTCATACTCCACTGCCCCAGTACCAGATTATCTGGTATTTGGGTGAAGATAAAACCAGAATCAATACGCCAATTCTCAAAACAGCTTCCTCTACTGTAGGAGACTGGAAATAGCACAGAATAGCGACTGCAATACAGAGCATCAGGCTGTCAAACGTAGTGGTAGTGATAGTCGTGTAATAAAAGAGCCGATCAAATGGATAGGGAGGGAGAGGATAGGGAGTCGTGAGTGTCAAGAACACTCGAAAAACAACATTTCCAAATTCATGAACTACATTTCGGAGAATAAATTAACATGGAAACCAAAGGGCCTCGGAGATGCAATGAATCCTAGATAATTACAAGTGAGGTTTAATACACGATATACCTCAGTTTCTCGCCTATGAGGATGGGTTGACTGTACCTGAAAGAAACTGCATCTCCATTAGTTAAACCTACATTATCTACACTCCTGGAAATGGAAAAAAGAACACATTTACACCGGTAAGTCAGAGCCACATTACTTGCTCCAGACACTGCGAGAGGGCTGTACAAGCAATGACCACACGCACGGCACAGCGGACACACCAGGAACCGCGGTGTTGGCCGTCGAATGGCGCTAGCTGCGCAGCATTTGCCCACCGCCGCCGTCAGTGTCAGCCAGTTTGCCGTGGCATACGGAGCTCCATCGCAGTCTTTAACACTGGTAGCATGACGCGAAAGCGTGGACGTGAACCGTATGTGCAGCTGACGGACTTTGAGCGAGGGCGTATAGTGGGCATGCGGGAGACCGGGTGGACGTACCGCCGAATTGCTCAACACGGGGGGCGTGAGGTCTCCACAGTACACCGATGTTGTCGCCAGTGGTCGGCGGAAGATGCACGTGCCCGTCGACCTGGGACCGGACCGCAGCGACGCACGGATGCACGCCAAGACCGTAGGATCCTACGCAGTGCCGTAGGGGACCGCACCGCCACTTCCCAGCAAATTAGGGACACTGTTTCTCCTGGGCTATCGACGAGGACCATTCGCAACCGTCTCCATGAAGCTGGGCTACGGTCCCGCACACCGTTAGGCCGTCTTCCGTTCACGCCCCAACATCGTGCAGCCCGCCTCCAGTGGTGTCGCGACAGGCGTGAATGGAAGGACGAATGGAGACGTGTCGTCTTCAGCGATGAGAGTCGCTTCTGCCTTGGTGCCAATGATGGTCGTATGCGTGTTTGGCGCCGTGCAGGTGAGCGCCACAATCAGGACTGCATACGACCGAGGCACACAGGGCCAACACCCGGCATCATGGTGTGGGGAGCGATCTCCTACACTGGCCGTACACCTCTGGTGATCGTCGAGGGGACACTGAATAGTGCACGGTACATCCAAACCGTCATCGAACCCATCGTTCTACCATTCCTAGGCCGGCAAGGGAACTTGCTGTTCCAACAGGACAATGCACGTCCGCATGTATCGCCTGCCACCCAACGTGCTCTAGAAGGTGTAAGTCAACTACCATGGCCAGCAAGATCTCCGGATCTGTCCCCCATTGAGGATGTTTGGGACTGGATGAAGCGTCGCCTCACGCGGTCTGCACGTCCAGCACGAACGCTGGTCCAACTGAGGCGCGAGGTGGAAATGGCATGGCAAGCCGTTCCGCAGGACTACATCCAGCATCTCTACGATCGTCTCCATGGGAGAATAGCAGCCTGCATTGCTGCGAAAGTTGGATATACACTGTACTAGTGCCGACATTGTGCATGCTCTGTTGCCTGTGTCTATGTGCCTGTGGTTCTGTCAGTATGATCATGTGATGTATCTGACCCCAGGAATGTGTCAATAAAGTTTCCCCTTCCTGGGACAATGGATTCACGTTGTTCTTATTTCAGTTTCCAGGAGTGTTCATTAGTACCTTTCCAGGGACCTGACGGTTGGTGACGGAGCTTACATATGTTCAACTATTTGAGTCTCCCTTCCCTGTTCCCTTTGCGAATGGCGCGCAGCAAGAATTATTTTCGGCAAATCTCTGTATTTGCTGCAATTTCTCGAATTTTCTCGTTGTGGCTATTTCGCAAGACGTATGTGAGACGAGGAAACATATTGCCCGTCTCTTTTGGGAACATACTATAGCTGAATTACAATAGTAAACCACCTCATAAGGCACAACCCCGCTCTTGTAGTATCCGCCACTGTTGAGCATCTCTGTAAGGCCCTCGCGCCAACTTAATGACCGTGTGACGAAACTTTCCGCTCTTCACTGGGTCTTCTCTACCTCTTTTTATTACACCTGCCTCGTAAGTGTCACAAAGTGATGAGAAATCCTCAAAACCGGTTCAACGAGTGTTTTGTAAAACTCTCACTTCGTGTATGAGTTCCATTTCCTTGAGATTCTTCCTGTGAATCTCAGTCTAGTGTCTGCTTTTCCTGCTATTTGTCTTACGTGATCGCTCCAGATGGTTACTTCCCGATATTTTCTGTAGATACGGTTTGCTGTGAACTGTCATCGATGGTAGAGTGGTTGAGTTCTGGATTTCTCCTAGCTGTGCGCAGTATCTTACATTTATTTACAGCCAGGGTCAAACGTCAGTGGCTTCTCCACTTATCAACACTCGGAAGGTCAATTGGCAAAATCATTACGGTGTTCTGGCTTCGTTACTTTGTTATGGGTAACCATAACATGTGCGAATAGCCTCATGAGACTTTCAACATTTTCTATTAGACCACCAACATTTTCAGGAAAACATAAAGCTAAGCTGCAGCTTGAAAATTATCCAAGTTCTTCACATTTTTGAACGCCACTCTAACAAACGTTCGGGCTGATATAACCCCCCAACCCGCCCTCCTACTCTCCCCCCGACATATATACACTCCTGGAAATGGAAAAAAAAAACACAATGACACCGGTGTGTCAGACCCACCATACTTGCTCCGGACACTGCGAGAGGGCTGTACAAGCAATGATCACACGCACGGCACAGCGGACACACCAGGAACCGCGGTATTGGCCGTCGAATGGCGCTAGCTGCGCAGCATTTGCCCACCGCCGCCGTCAGTGTCAGCCAGTTTGCCGTGGCATACGGAGCTCCATCGCAGTCTTTAACACTGGTAGCATGCCGCGACAGCGTGGACGTGAACCGTATGTGCAGTTGACGGACTTTGAGCGAGGGCGTATAGTGGGAATGCGGGAGACCGGGTGGACGTACCGCCGAATTGCTCAACACGTGGGGCGTGAGGTCTCCACAGTACATCGATGTTGTCGCCAGTGGTCGGCGGAAGGTGCACGTGCCCGTCGACCTGGGACCGGACCGCAGCGACGCACGGATGCACGCCAAGACCTTAGGATCCTAAGCAGTGCCGTAGGGGACCGCACCGCCACTTCCCAGCAAATTAGGGACACTGTTGCTCCTGGGGTATCGGCGAGGACCATTCGCAACCGTCTCCATGAAGCTGGGCTACTGTCCCGCACACCGTTAGGCCGTCTTCCGCTCACGCCCCAACATCGTGCAGCCCGCCTCCAGTGGTGTCGCGACAGGCGTGATGGAGGGACGAATGGAGACGTGTCGTCTTCAGCGATGAGAGTCGCTTCTGCCTTGGTGCCAATGATGGTCGTATGTGAGTTTGGCGCCGTGCAGGTGAGCGCCACAATCAGGACTGCATACGACCGAGGCACACAGGGCCAACACCCGGCATCATGGTGTGGGGAGCGATCTCCTACACTGGCCGTACAACCCTGATGATCGTCGAGGGCACATTGAATAGGGCACGGTACATCCAAACCGTCATCGGACCCATCGTTCTACCATTCCTAGGCCGGCAAGGGAACTTGCTGTTCCAACAGGACAATGCACGTCCGCATGTATCCCGTGCCACCCAACTTGCTCTAGAAGGTGTAAGTCAACTACCATGGCCAGCAATATCTCCGGATCTGTCCCCCATTGAGCATGTTTGGGACTGGATGAAGCGTCGTCTCACGTGGTCTGCGCGTCCAGCACGAACGTTGGTCCAACTGAGGTGCGAGGTGGAAATGGCATGGCAAGCCGTTCCGCAGGACTACATCCAGCATCTCTACGATCGTCTCCATGGGAGAATAGCAGCCTGCGTTGCTGCGAAAAGTGGATATACACTGTACTAGTGCCGACATTGTGCATGCTCTGTTGCCTGTGTCTATGTGCCTGTGGTTCTGTCAGTGTGACCATGTGATGTATCTGACCCCAGGAATGTGTCAATAAAGTTTCCCCTTCCTGGGACAATGAATTCACTGTGTTCTTATTTCAATTTCCAGGAGTGTATATACAGAGTAGTCCATTGATCGTGATCGGACCAAATATCTCACGAAATGAGCGTCAAACGAAAAAACTACAAAGAACAAAACTTGTCTAGCTTCAAGGGGGAAACCAGATGGCGCTATGGTTGGCCCGCTAGATGGCGCTGCAAAGAAATATCAACTGCGTTTTTTAAAAATAGGAACCCCCATTTTTATTCCATATTCGTGTACTACGTAAAGAAATATGAATGTTTTAGTTGGACTACTTTTCTCGTTTTGTGATAGATGGCGCTGTAATAGTCACGAACATATGGCTCTTAATTTTAGACGAACAGTTGGTAGCAGGTAGGTTTTTTAAATTAAAATACAGAACGTAGGTACGTTTGAACATTTTATTTCGGTTGTTCCAATATGATACATGTACCTTTGTGACCTTATGATTTCTGAGAGCGAATCTGTTACAGCGCGATTACTTGTAAATACCGAATTAATGCAATAAATGCTCAAAATGATGTCCGTCAATCTCAATGCATTTGGCAATACGTGTAACGACGTACCTCTCAACAGTGAGTAGTTCGTCTTACGTAATGTTCGCACATGCACTGATAATGCGCTAAAGCATGTAGTCAGGGGTCGCCGGTGGAACACGATAGCAAATATCCTTCAATTTTCCCCACAGAAAGATATCCGGAAACGTCAGATCCGGTGAACGTGCTGGCCTTGGTATGGTGTTTCGACGACCATTCCACCTGTCATGAAATATGCCAGTCAATACCGCTTCAACCACACGCGAGATATATGCTGGACATCCACCATGTTAGAAGTAAATCGCCATTCTGTCATGCAGCGAAACACCTTTTAATAACATCGATAGAACGTTACGTAGGAAGTCAGCATACATTGCACCAATTAGATTAACATCGATAAAATGGGGCCCAATTATCCTTCCTCCCATAATGCCCCAACATACATTAACTCGCCAAGGTCGCTGATGTTCCACTAATCGCAGTTATCATGGATTTTCCGTTGCCCAGTAGTGTATATTAAGCCGATTTATGTTACCGCTTTTGGTGAATGACGCTTCGTCGCTAAATAGAACGCATGGAAAACATCTGTCAACGTCCCCTAATTTCTCTTGTGCCCAATGGCAGAACTGTACACGACGTTCAAAGTCGTCGCCATGCAATTTCTGGTGCATAGAAATATGGTACGAGTGCAGTCGATGATGATGTAACATTCTCAACACCGACGTTCTTGAGATTCCCGATTATCGCGAAATTGGTCTGCTACTGATGGGCGGATTAGCCGCGACGCCAGCTAAAACACCTACTTGGGCATCATCATTTGTTGCAGGTCGTGGTGGATGTTTCACATGTGGCTGAATACTTGCTGTTTCCTTAAATAACGTAACTATCCGGTGAAAGGTCCGGACACTTGGATGATGTGATCCAGGATACCGAGCAGCATGCATAGCATACGCCCGTTGGGCATTTTTATCACAATAGCCATACATCAGCACGATATCAACCTCTTTCGCAATTGGTAAACGGTTCATTTTAACACGGGTAATGTATCACGAATCAAATACCATCCGCACTTGCGGAATGTTACGTGACTACCACGTACTTATACTTTAGTGACTATTACAGCGCCATCTATCACAAAGCGAAGAATGTGGTCCAACTGGAACATTTATATTTATTTGCGTAGAACACGAATATGTAATAAAAATGAGGGTTTCTATTTTAAAAAACGCAGTTGATATACGTTTGACCTATGGCAGCACCATCTAGCGGGCCAACCATAGCGTCATTTGGCTTCCCCCTTCAAGGTAGACGAGTTTCGTTCTTTGTAGGTTTTTCGTTTGACGCTTATTTCTTGAGATATTTGGCCCGCTCACTATCAATGGTCCACCCTATATCGCTAACTCCCTTACAATTTGTATCCATTTATTTCAAATGTTTGCAAAATTCTCTAATAAGGTTTCAGACGGACATAGGTTACCTATAAATATTTTTAACAACAATGTACAGATTTCCTGTTACAAAACGCTGTGCTCTGCTGTGAAAATGTGTTGTTTAGTCTCCTTTCTCACAGTCAATCTTAAGTACAGTACGAAGTTTTCAAATCATTAGACAAATGGTTTTTTACTATATACGCACATCAATCAAAGTTTTGCATCACCTCGGTTCCGAGAGCTCCGGAACCTGTATAATGAACTGGAGTATAGATCAATATAAACATCATTGCCTCCCGTTTTATTGCTCATGAAAACCACACATGTTGTACCACCATACAGTGAGAATTTCAGAGTTGGTGGTCCTGATTGGTATACACACCGGTATCTCTAATAACCAGTAGCACGTCCTCGTGGATTGATGCATGCCTGTATTCGTCGCGGCATACCATCCACAAGTTCATCAAGGCACTGTTGGTCAAGATTGTCCCACTCCTCAACGGCGATTCTAAGTAGATCCCTCCGAGTGGTTGGTGGGTCACTTCGTCCATAAACAGCCCTTTTCAATCTATCCCAGGCATGTTCGACAGGGTTCATGTCCGGAAAACATGCTGCCCACCCTAGTCGTTCGATGTCGTTATCCTGATGGAAGTCATTCACAAAATGTGTACGATGGGGACGCGAATTGTCGTCCTTGAAGACGAATGCCCCGCCAATATGCTGCCGATATGGTTGCACTGTCGGTCGGAGGATGGCATTCACGTATCATACAGCCGGTACGACGCCTTCCATGACCACCAGCGGCCTCACATAGTGCCACCCCAAACCATGAGGGAAACTCCACCTTGCTGCACTCCCTGGACAGTGTGTCTAAGGCGTTCAGCCTGATAGGGTTACCTCCAAACACGTCTCTGACGATTGTCTGGTCGAAGGCACATACGACACTCATCGGTGATGAGAACGTGAGGCGGTCCATTTGGTATGTTCTTTTGCCTATCTGTATGTTGCTGCATGGTGTCGTGGTTGCAAAGATAAACCTTGCACGAACGTCGGGAGTGAAGTAGCGCATCATGTAGCCTATTGCGCACAGTTTCAGCTGTAACACGACGTCCTGTGGCTGCACGAAAAGCATTATTCAACATGGTGGCGATTCTGTCAAGGTTCCTTCAAGCCATGATCTGTAGGTAGCGGTAATCCACTGCAGTAGTATCCCTTAGGCGACCTGAGCGAGGCAAGTCATCGACAGTTCCTCTCTCTCTGTATCTCCTAGATGTCCAAACAACACTGCTTTGGTTCAATCCGAGGCGCCTGGACCCTTACCTTGCCGAGAGACCTTCCTTACACAAAGTAAAAATGCGACGCAATCGAACCGCGGCATTGAAGGTGTAGGCATGGTTGAATTACAAACAACACAAGCCGTGTACCTCCTTCCCGGTAGAAAGGCTAGAACTGATCGGCTGTCGGACACTCTCCGTCTAATAGGCGCTGCTCATGAATGGTTGTTTACACCTTTGGGTGGGTTTACTTACATCTCTCAACAGTCAAAGGGAATGTGTGTGTGGCACAATATCCACAGTCAACGTCTATCTTCAGGAGTTTTGGGAACCGGGATGATGCAAAACTTTCTTTGACGTGCGTATATTCCCCTCTGCTCCAAAATAATTTTAAGCAAAATTTGCATACAGGGCAATATGCTGTTTCATTTTCGTCTTATCAGTCGGTATTAACAGAAAATGAGAAAGTCGTTTTCCTGGCTCATCGGCTTATGACTGGAATACTGCAGCAGATTTTCAAGTGTTAGAGACTTTGTAACGCTGCCACGCGAAATACATCATTGAGCCTATTATCCTCACAGATTCAGCAGCAGGAGAGGTCTCTCATACCACACATACAACTAACACAACCGATTTAAGGATTCATTTTAAGAGATTTCAGCCCCCAATCATTGTTTCTTTTACAACAGCAAAAAACAAAGCTCCAAGTCAGAGAGAGGATGACGAAGAAATGGGCAGCGAGGGGAGGGGAAATTGATATGGAGGTGCAGGGAGGAAGGACATGAGAAGGAGGAGAAGGACGACTGAGAGAGGAGGGAGAAGGTGAGGGACAGAGAAATGGGTGGGAAGAAGGTGGAGTAGATGGCCCAAGAGAGGGGACAGGAGGAGATACATAGATAGAGGGGGAAGGGGAGCAGATGAAAATTCGGACATACGTTCAACTCCCACACATTTTTATCAGTTGTGAAGCATCGCCCTGTCCACTAGTTTATACAGGGTGAGTCACTAACTATCGCTACCAAGAATAACTCCGAAAGTAAGGTAGGAGATGAAAAGTTTGTGGGACTATGGGGGTCATAATATGATGTTGGTTTTTGGTTGCTAGGTAGGGGAGGGCGCTTCAGAGATATGAAGGTCAACTTTGTTTTTTATATGGAATTCTATAGTTTGGCAATTATTTCCAGATAGCTGCTATCGACGAATCCTATGATGTGTAACAGTAAGGTTTTTGAATGTCAACGAAGGTTCAAAACGTGGCATAACGCCCATTTACAGAAGGTGTTCGAAGCGATGACCATTGAATTCAGTGCTGCAATCTTCTTATCATAGATTGAGCTGTAGTCCTTATCTCATCGACATCTTTATAAACAATGCCTTGTACGAATCCCCACAAGAAAAAATCTATGGCTTCAAGTCTGGCCAACGAGCCAGCCACGCCACATCTCCTCCGCGTCCAATCCGACGATTTTGGAATTGTTTTTGCAACTCATTTCTAGCCATCTGTTCCTTGTTCGTAAAGACATTTCTTCCAATAAAAGACCTAAAGTTTCCTGCACCAATGTGGTGTACTTCCTACCATTAAGATTTCCATCCTCCAGAACCCCACACCATACATTCACCGAGCACGGTTTTTGGTGTGCTACTTGCCGCAGCCAACATGTATTTTCAGTTGCCCAATAATGATTGGTACTCAAACTAACATTCGGATGATTCGTGAATGAAGCCTCGCCAGTACATAAAATCAAATTAATAAGTGTGTCGTCCCTCTGAATTTGAAGTTGAGCCCATCGGCAGAATTCAATGCGGCGAATACAATACGTACCAGTTAATTCTTGGTGGGGACTGATACGGTAAGGATGATATTTATGGCGATGCAGAACACGAACAACACTACTATGGCTCATGCCAGATTCCCTTCCGATTTGACGCGAACTGACACATGAATATCGCACCACAGTGGCAAGAGTACCAATTTCCGTTTCCTGGTTAGTAACTTCCCTTTGCCGTATACGTTTCCGATGCGTTAAAGATCGAGTTGCCCTCAATTTAACAAACACATTTTTAAATGTACGACGTGTAGTATGAGTACGTTGAGGATGTGTTTCAGCGTATTAGTCTCTAGCTCTCACTGAATGTCGTTGGCATTATCGAGTTGTTCTTCGAAGGAATACACCTTTCACATTCGATTGATTCGACAATACTAGTCTTACCGTTCCTATTACTGTTGTATTCATAAACCGTCGAGTGGTGTTTATATGGCAGTGGCACGTTAGATGGATACGCCATATTCGGCGAATATTTACTATTTGCACGATATACGAGAGAGAATGATCAGAGCACGTGCTTCGATAAGTGCCGCTGTGATAAAGAATATCACTCAGTTCATGATAAGAAGATTGCAGCACTGCATTAATACTAGTGGTCTTCATTTCGAACGCCTTCTGTAAATGAACGTTCATGCCACCTTTGCGACTTTCGCTGACCTTCAAAGACCTGACCTTACTCTTACACAACATTAGATTCGTCTCGATAGCCGCTATAAGAAAATAAGTACCAAACTATAGCATCCCATTTAAAAAACAAGCCCGCCCCCCCACCTAGAAACAAAAGACCAACGTCATATTATGGCCCCCTTTGTCTCATGCAACATTTGTCCCACAAACGTTTCAGCAACTACCGCTCGTACTTTCGGAGTTACTACAGGTGGTCATAGTGACTCACCCTGTAAACTGGGTGAAAAGTATTTAAACCGACAAACTCTGGGAGGTTGTAGGGGGCATCAAAATAAATCTTTTTCCTTAATGTCATTTTTTCCTATGAGGAGTATTTAAACTGGGAGAGGAAGATTTATCTGGCGGCAAATTAATTAAACCAACAAACACTTTTCCAATTTTTATGACCAAGAGACAACACATTAACACAATCCGTTTTCAATTACAGTAGACTTTCAAAAAGTCCTCCATTAACACGTAAGAAAAGGTTACACCGTCGGATCGTGTTCTGTCTGACACAGGCCAAAGCCCCGGAAGAATCCTGAATTGTTCCTGCTGCTACTATCCGAGCAACCATATCCTCTTCTGAGTTGCGTAAAGAAGTTTGCGCATCTCTCCCCACATAAAAAAGTCCAGACGGGACATATCTGGGGATCAAGCAGGCCATGGTACAGGACCACCTCTGGCAATCCACGTTTCTGGGAACGACGCAAACGACGACTGGAATGTGCCGGCGCAACGTCATTTTGGAACCACATGCGTTGTCTTATAGGGATTGGGACGTCTTCCAGCAATTCTGGCAATAATAGTGCCTGCCATGAAATGGCCTAGGTAGCAGATAGGGTCCAATTAAACAGTCCCCAACAACACCGACCCACACATCAACGAAGAACCACACTTGATGAGCGTTAGTGGCATGTGGGTTATCCTCACTCCAAACATGCGAATGGTGCATGTTGAAGACTCCATCACGCCCGAGCGTTGCTTCATCGGTCAGCAACACAGAGGATGGAAATGTACGATGCATTTCACACTCTTCCAGGTACCACTGCAAAAACTGTCTTCTGGTTGCACAATCAGCTGGTTCCAGGTTGTGGACACCCTGTAAGTGACATGGACGTAACAATTGCTCTCGAAGGACTGTTCTTACATTCGTCTCCTTCGTCCCCATGTTACGTGCAGTTGTACGAGTACTGATTGAAGGATCCTGCTCCACATGCTGCAACACAGCTTCCTCAGATTGCAGCGTTCTTACCGTGCGACGGCGTCCCTGTCCAGTTAATCTGCTAAATGACCCGGTCTCACGCAGACGTTGGTACACAGCAGCAAAGGTCGCATGATGCGGGATACGGCGATTAGGATATTGTTGCTGATAAATCCGCTGTGCAGCTCGTCCGTTGTACTACGTAGCGCACCAACCACATCAGTGTTCTCACTCTAGGTGTAGTAAACACAGACAATGCACTACTACACTGATGTACAGCAGTTGCCTACAACTGAACAGAGTAATAAGCCGTCTAACAACTGAAAATCGTAATACGGCCTCTAACTACTAAAGGGCGGAATACGGCCTCCACAGGCTTAAATAATCCTCACGGGAAAAAAACGACATTAGGGAAAAATATGTGTTTTGATGTCCCCTACAACCTCCTAGAGTTTGTCGGTTTCAATACTTTTCACGCTGTATATTTTAAACAGCAACGGTTGACGCGGAGCGCCTTCGTATCGCTCCTGTCACTTGTTAGGACGATATCGTTATAGGCATGAGTCATCGACAGATGTCATCAGCTGAAATGGACCTGAGTTACAGAGCTGCACATAGTTGTACTAGTAGGCGGCAAAGGTCAGCAGTTGACGGACAGTGCTAGCAGTACTAGTCAAAACAATGTTGTGAAGTTATGTTTGATTAATATTTAATGTATTTGCATAATTATAATTGTTTTATATGTGTAGTAATTAGCAGTGTGAGTGTTGTATGAGTGAAGAAGAACAGAAGTAGATGAAAATTGTTTTGTTTATTCACGAAGCACCAGTTAAACTGCCGGGATGGTTCCTTTCAAAGGGCACGGCCGACTTCCTTCCCCGTCCTTCCCTAATCCGATGAGACCAATGACCTCGCTGTCTGGTCTCCTTCCCCAAACAAACCAACCAACCAAGCAACCAGTTAAACTTAGAGGGGATTTACGTGTGTAAGTACCATAAACTGGCTACGTGTGTGATTGTGATGTGCGTGTGAACTTTACATTGTGTTGCCGCTTAGTACGGACTTGGCACTATTAACTGTGATCTGTATCGTAAAAATACACCTTAAAATTTACATTGCCAAGTTAAAACTTTTATTTCAGTAGCGAGCCCCATCCCGTTTACCGGACCATTCTATGTATGTTGCGACCCGCAGTAGACGGTAGTGGTGTAGTATTCTCTACTACAGCTTTTATCTAGACAAATGAACATTGCTGGACACTGGCAGGGCGGTAAAAAGTAACGTGCAGCGCCGCACGGTCCTATCATACTTCCTTTACTTGCGCGTGGAAATAACCCACAGATATTTCTTCACAGCCATTATGCCAAATGAAATACCGATAATGGCAAATGAACACTTAAATTTCACACTGCATAAATTTTAATGGTGTCAGAGTTGTGACAGTTTGTTCCTATTGTAGTTCTTAGATCAGTTTCAAGACACATGTTAGCCACTACACCGATTTTCTGATAAATGATTTCAAAATGTTTATTTCTCTCAATTGCACTTACATGGAACTGGTGCTAAATCGATGCACTGGACACTGATGTGAATAAATTGTTTTTGTGTCTATGCATTTTTTCACTCGATTTGAGCCTCCCATGGAAAAAATTGGGGAATTTGTGGTAAGTCCTTCAGGACCAAACTGCTGAGCTCATCGGTCACTTGGGTTACTCACTACTTAATCTAGCTTAAACTAACCTACACCCATCCCCAAGGGAGAACTCTAACCTCCAACAGGGGGAGGCCTCCCATGGACATAAATACTTGTAATTTTTTTTATTTGGTAAGAGTACTGTTACCTCCAAACTCCTGACCAACTACATCAAGTTTTTTGTTTTCAATTTCTCTCGAGATGGGCTCCTAGTATCTTCTTTCGATACAAGTATCTGTTCAGATTTCTCCTCTTCAGGTTACACCACTTGCACTATGGAAAATTTCGGTGGTATATATGTTAAAAAGTGTCTTACATATCTTGTTTCCACTTATATGTACCAAGTAGTCATAAAAAATAATTCTAAATTATCTCTTCATTACATTTCTTATGAAGATCATTCTTATTCATCTTCCTGTATTCACCATTGTGTTCAATTGGTCCAGTATTCTATTTTATTATTATTATTATTATTATTATTATTATTATTATTATTATTATTATTATTATTATTAATATCATTGTTATTATTGTAGGCATATGTGATACTTTAAAAGCAGGAATGGCACTAAGTTAAGCTGTGGTGACAGGGGAGATGATACTGTAAGAAATTACGATCTCTCCACAAATCTAAAACTTGTGTGCACTCCTGATGTAAAATCGCATCTTAGTCCTCCTGCTCATTTGCTGATGGCACAATGAGAACCTTTCATTTGTTATATAGTTTAAAATATGTAATATTTCCTATTTCTCTCTGCCTTATAGTGGGTGGTTCAGTTGCCCATACCAATAGGTTATATGAAACCTCCAACACCCTCTAAAATCACCTAGAAGATTTTCATATTCTTCTGCTCACGATGCACAAACCGTTAGTTGTACAGAAAAAATGAACAGAAATTTTTAAAAGGAAATTTAATGAACAAAGTTATAATTTTTACTGGCGTATGTTCTGGTTGGAGGCCATGGTTTTGGAGTTATTTAAGCGAAACACATTTTAAGGTAGGATTTGTATATTTTTCTTGTATAATTCGGTAACCATGGAGTCTACCGAAGGTGTACACAGTACAAAATTTAATTACATTAAATATCTTACAAAAAGGTCCTCTTCATTTTTTCTATGTGACTAATAATTTGCACATAGTGTGCGAGAGAACATGAAAATACTGTGCATGGTATTTGAAGGCGTTGCGTGCGATATAAAACCTATGGATAGGGGCATCTTAATTACCTTGCATAACCCTGCGGTGACTGACCAAATTTAGAAAAAAGTTTACTGTGACAGTTAATACACCTAAAAAACTTTACGTAATAACTCTGGTAACAGATATTGCCACCTCTTAAGTAAAGTTCGTTTCCAGTGCGACACAAGATTAGTATTGTCGATATCTTCCATTTTATTCAACTTCCGCGGCCTGCGTGTGAGTGCTCGTTAATGATATTTCCGTGTTCCTCGCGAAGATACTTTCTAAGCTGTCGCGGTTTTCGGCGTGGTGGTAAATTGATGTTGCGTGCCCTGGTGGAAATAGAATCACAAAGAGGGGCAGAAGTGGGAGGTGGTAGGGCAGAGGTGGGTTGGTAAGAGGGGTTGGAAGGAGAGTAGCGAAGGTGGATGGGGGAGGGGGGGGGGGGTGGAGCTGTGACACGCTGCCGGTATCTGTGCGCCAGCCAGTGGATGAGCGCCCTTTGTGAGGGAAGCATTCGCTGGCGCCGATGCAGCACAGCTGAAATTAAACGGACGGCTCCCGCGCGCTGTGTATCAGCGAGCTATCTCAAAGGGCCGCGCCGCCGTTACACAGAGCACGCTGGCTGCTGGCTGGTTGGCCTCATTGTCTGCCGTACTGCGGTCGGTTCTCTCCCCTGCGTGGCCTGGGTCCGCAGCCGGCGGCGTGGAACGTCCGTAGAAGCACGAGCGTTTTAGCGCAGCCCCAAGACTCTTTAATTACGTTAAAGCACATTGCTCCAGACCTGTGTATCTCATTACCTTTGTACACAAGGTGTACATTAGAAGGTTCGAGTAGAAGCCAATGAGACAAGTAAATAATAATAAACACAGGTCCGAAAACCAACAGTTTCCCCGGTACAACGTACGCATAGCTACAGCCATGCCAGTGATACAAGAAATGCTTCAAATGGCTCTAAGCGCTATGGGACTTAGCATCTGAGGTCAGCAGTCCACTGGGCCTAGAACTACTTAAACCTAAGTAACCTTGGGACATCGCACACATCCATGCCCGAGGCAGGATTCGAACCTGCGACCGTAGCAGCGGCGTGATTCTGGACTGAAGCGCCTAGAGCCGTTCGGTCACAGCGACCGGCGTGTTACAACACTACGAGTATATGTTTTCCTCGAAACACCGCAGTTGAAGAGTAAAGGAAAATTGCTCGGATTTGATTTTATCATCTTCTCTTAAGTACTGATAAACAGAGTTCCCACAGAAAGTATATCGGACGTGGCTCACCAATATCGAGGCTTTCCTGGTCTCCCGACTGAAAGCTTTTGGGTGTTTGTTGTGTGAGATATTTAGGAGCTTTTTACTATTTCAGTCCAGGTGGTAGTGTCGACGAACTCCAGGAACACATTATGGATGGGCATTCGCAACAATTCACGAACTTTTTAACATGTATGGGCATTCATAAGACTACTTTCAAACGAACACCGGCCATGTAGAACGCTTGTTTCTCCTCAAGTTCATATTTGCAGTTTAGATCGTTATAAGGTGATCACGTACTTTTACTACTGGCTATTAAAATTGCTACACCAAGAAGAATTGCAGATGATAAACGGGTATACTTTAGACAAATACATTATACGAGACCCGACATATGATAACATTTTCACGCAATTTGGGGGCATCGATCCTGAGAAATCAGAACCCAGAACAACCACCTCTGGCCGTAATAATGGCCTTGATACGCCTGGGCATTGAGTCAAACAGAGCTTGGATGACCTGTACAGTTACAACTAGCCATGCAGCTTCAACACGATACCACAGTTCATCAAGAGTAGTGACTGGCGTATTGTGACGAGCCAGTTGCTCGGCCACCATTGGCCAGACGTCTTCATTTGACGAGAGCTGCAGAATGTTCTGGCCAGGGCAGCAGTCGAATATTTTCTGTATCCACAGAGGCCCGTACAGGACATGCAACATGCGGTCGTGCATTATCCTGCTGAAATGTAGGGTTTCGCAGGAATCGATTGAACGGTAGAGCCACGGGTCGTAGCACATCTGAAATGTAACGTCCACTGTTCAAAGTGCCGTCAGGGCGAACAAGAGGTGACCGAGTCGGGTAACCAGTGGCACCCCATTCCATCACGCCGGGTGATACGCCAGTTTGGCGATTACGAACGCACTCTTCCAACGTGCGTTCACCGCGATGTTGCCAAACACGGATGCGACCATCATGATGCTGTAAACAGAACCTGGATTCATCCGAAAAAATGACGTTTTTTTCCATTCGTGCACCCAGGTATGTCGTTGAGTGCACCATCGCAGGCGCTCCTGTCTGTGATGCAGCCTCAAGGTTAACCACAGCCATGGTCTCCGAGCTAATAGTCCATGCTGCTGCAAACGTCGTTGAACTGTTCGTGCAGTTGGTTGTTGTCTTAACGTCCCCATCTGTTGACTCAGGCATCGAGACGTGGCTGTACGATCCATTATAGCCATGCGGGTAAGATGCCTGTCATCTCGACTGCTAGTGGTACGAGGTAGTTGGGATCCAGCACGGCGTTCCGTATTATCCTCCTGAACCCAACGATTCCATATTCTGCTAACAGTCATTGGATCTCGACCAACGCGAGCGGCATTGTCGCGATACGATGAAGCGCAATCGCGATAGGCTACACTCCAGACCTCTCTCAAAGTTGGAAACGTGATGATACACATTTCTCCTCCTTACACGAGGCATCACAACAACGTTTCACCAGGCAACGGCGGCCAACTGCTGTTTGTGTATGAGAAATCTGTTGGAAACTTTCCTCTTGTCAGCACATTGTAGGTGTCGCCACCGGCGCCAGTATGTGTGAATGCCCTGAAAAGCTAATCATTTGCATATGACAGCATCTTCTTCCTGTCGGTTAAATTTCGCGTCTGTAGCACGTCATCTTCGTGGTGTAGCTATTTTAATGGCCCGTAGTGTAGTTGCAGTACCTCATGTCGGGGAAACCACTCGTTTCCACTCTTACATTTTTCAGCATTATGTGCTTGTTTCACAGTCCTCTAGTTGTCCCTTTCGACTTTCACCTAAAGTAATCAAACACAGTCTGTAATGTAGAGTGTGTGAGAGATTCCGTGTATTCCACGTCAGGTCCGCAACGTCTGGAAACATTTCTTCCAAGTAAGTTACACACTTGACTTAGTTCTTCAGTGACCACATTCATCATCGTGATCACCTGACAAAAGCCTGAATAACCTACTTTCACAACGCGCACCGCTGCCAGACGTGCAGGAAGAGAGTCCGTGAGGTTCTGGAAGATATAGACAGTGATGTGCAGCCATGCCGACTCCAGCGCAGTGGCCAGCTGCGCTAAATTTCTAGGACTCATTGCGCGTACAGCCCGGCTGGGGTGGTCCTAAAGATTGGATCTGAATCCGGGGTCTTTGGTGGCTTGGGGAGTGCGGTAAACTCGTCCTCGTGCTCGTCGAAACACGCACGTACAGTACGAGCTGTCTCACGCGTTCCATTTTTCTGATAGTAGATTCATTTTGCCGAGGAAAAACAAACTGCAGGTAGGAGTAAAATAGTCCCCAACGAAAGATGGGTCCTTATGTTGATCCACCTTGTCTTCTAAATCACGCAGAGAATGCCACGAAAATATCCCCAGACCAAAACGCTTCCTCCTCGGTCCTGGACCCTTTCGGCAGCTGTTGCAGTGTTATTGGTTTTAGAGTTTAAAGCCGTACGCACCAACGGCCATGTGTCCGCTGAAACATACAACGAGATTCATCCGAAAGATCGCCTGTCACACCTCGGACGTTCAGTCGCAGATGAAGAGGAGTCAGCATGATTGCGTGAACAGGATCTCGCTGCTGAGGTCCTTATTCAGCAAAGTTTGCTAGTTTACTTCGGCTGTCTGTTACTCAGCGGTTGCACCTCTGTTCGCCTGTACACATTTCCGCAGATGTTCACCCGTGTCGTCTATGGCTCGTGGTGCCCCACAGTTTGCGGTAAGGACTATGGGACCAAACTGCTGAGGTCATCGGTCCCTAGGCTTACGCACTACTTAATCTAAAACTGACTGACGCTAAGAACAACACACACACCCATGCCCGAGGGAGGACTCGAACCTCCGACGGGGGGAGACGCGCTGACCTTGACAAGACGCCCCCTACACCGAAAGGCTACCCCGCTTGGCATTAGTTTTGGATAGCATCTTTTTGCCATGCAGAGAATACTTAAATTGCGGAAACACATGAACAGTTTAGGAACTTATTGGTTTCTGGAATGCATCCACCCTTGTCCCAAAAGCCAATGATCATGCCCTTTTGAGCTCTAGCTAGATCACTCCGTTTCCTCATGATGACAAGAACTACATTGCTTCCGCGTCCTGCCAACATGCTCTACACATCTTTCACCGCCAGTGCTACCGCCTACCGCCTGAGTAGTTATTGTACTTTGGCGTCGAACACAGGCCACTGTCGCATTGATATGAGTGCACCGTGTAGAAGTTTCGCATCGCAACATGGGTCCGCGGAGATCTACAGACTGCCTAACTGGTTACCATCACCCTGTTGCTGAAGGCAAGTAACTAGCAAGTACAGGGCTACGACAAATGACTCATTTATTTTCGAAGTTCTATGTTTTCCAAAGTTTGGTTACAATTAAACTTTCGCTACCCGTTGTTGTCGTGGTCTTCAGTCCAGAGACTGGTTTGATACAGCTCTCCATGCTACTCTATCCTGTGCAAGCTTCTTCATCTCCCAGTACCTACTGCAGCATACATCCTTCTGAATATGTTTAGTGTATTCATCTCTTGGTCTCCCTCTACGATTTTTACCCTTCACGCTGCCCTGCAATACTAAATTGGTGATCCCTTGATGCCTCACAACATGTCCTACCAACTGATCACTTCTTCTAGTCAAGTTGTGCCACAACTTTCTCATCTCCCCAATTATATTCAATACCTCCTCATTAGTTACGTGATCTACCCATCTAATCTTCAGCATTCTTCTGTAGCACCACATTCCGAAAGCTTGTATTCTCTTCTTGCCTAAACTATTTATCGTCCACGTTTCACTTCCATACCTGGCTACACTACATACAAACACTTCCAGAAACGACTTCCTGACACATAAATCTATACTTGATTTTAACAAATTTCTCTTCTTCAGGAAAGCTTTCCTTGCCATTGCCAGTCTACATTTTATATCCTCTCTAATTCGATCTTCATCAGTTAATTTGCTCCCAAATAGCAAAACTCCTTTACTACTTTAAACGTCTCATTTCCTAATCTAGTTCCCTCAGCTTCACCCGATTTAATTTGACTATATTCCATTATCCTCGTTTTGCTTTTGTTGATGTTCATCTTATACCCTCCTTTCAAGACACCATCCATTCAGTTCGACTGCTCTTCCAAGTCCTTTGCTGTCTATGACAGAATTACAATGTCATCGGAAAACCTAAAAGTTTTTATTTCTTCCCCATGGATTTTATTTCCTACTCCGAATTTTGCTTTTGTTTCCTTTACTCCTTGCTCAATATACAGATTGAATAACATCGGGGAGAGGCTACAACCCTACAATCCTGTCTCACTGCCTTCCCAACCACTGCTTCCCTTTCATGCCCGTCGACTCTTACAACTACCATCTGGTTTCTGTACGATTTGTAAATAGTCTTTCACTTCCTGTATTTTACCCCTGCCGCCTTCAGAATTAGAAAGAGAGTATTCCAGTCAACATTGTCAAAAGCTTTCTCTAAGTCTACAAATGCTAGAAACGTAGGTTTTGTCTTTCCTTGACCTATTTTCTAAGATAAGTCGTAGGATCGGTATTGCTACACGTGTTCCAATATTTGTACAGAATGCAAACTGATCTTCCCCGAGGTCGACTTCTACCAGTCTTTCCATTCGTCTGTTCATTCGTGTTAGTATTTTGCAGCCTTGGCTTGTTAAACTGATAGTTCGGTAATTTTCATGTCTGTCAACACATGCTTTCTTTGGGATTGGAAGTATTATATTCTACTTGGAGTGTGAGGCTATTTCGCCTGTCTCATACATCTTGCTCACCAGATGGTAGAGTTTTGCCAGGGCTGGCTCTCCCAAGGCCATCAGTAGTTCTAATGGGATGTTGTCTACTCCCGGGGCATTGTTTCGACTTAGGTCTTTCAGTTCTCTGTCAAACTCTTCACCCAGCATCATATATCCCATTTCATCATCATCTACATCCTCTTGCATTTCTATAATATTGTCCTCTAAAACACCGCCATTGTATAGACCCTCTATATTCTCCTTCCACTTCTCTGCTTTCCCTTCTTTGTTTGAACTGGGTTTCCATCTGAGCTCTTGATACTCATGCAAGTGGTTCTCTTTTCTCCAACGGTCTCTTTAATTTTCCTGTAGGCGGTATCTATCTTACCCCTAGAGATATACGCCTCTACATGCTTACATTAGTCCTGTAGCTATCTCTGCTAAGCCATTTTGCACTTCCTGTCGATCTCGTTTTTGAGACGTTTGTATTCCCTTTTTGCCTGCTTCATTTATTGCATATCTGTATTTTCTCCTTTCATCAGTTAAATTCAGTATCTCTTCTGTTACCCAAAGATTACTATTAGCCGTCATCTTCTTACCTACTTGATCCTCTGCTGCCTTCACTATTTCATCTCTCAAAGCTACCCATTCTTCTTCTATTGAATTTCTTTCCCCCATTCTTGTCAATCTTTCCCTAAATAGACGTAAATCTATTTACCGTGTGGCTATCCGATTTTATAGGAATGATGTTCCGGCTGTGCGCCACAAGATTTGCGGTGCTATTGTCAGCACTTGGCGTTACGCACCGTTACTGGCGCGGCGACAAAGGGTTGAAACACAAGCATCACTGCCTGCGTATTACAGTTGCACGCAGCCACACGGTTGCCGGCAGGCTAAGCGCGTCTTTACTCGTAAAGCTCTTTTCTGAACACAACAGCAATGGTGCTGCTGCCCATCCAGAGCATCCAAGCTTTAAAAGAAAACGGAGAGGTCCTCTTTCCGCAGCGGAGTGGAAGGACATGATACTGAAGCTCGAATTAACTAGCGACCTGGAAATTTCTCTTGAGAGAGGCTGGAGGCCAATTACGGCACAAATGGTTGAAGAAGTTACTGTGTCATGGCTGAGAATGATGTGCGATTTTCAAGCAATGAACGAACTGTGTCATTCCATAGCCACGGTTTGAAAAGTGATGCGAACAATTGTGAAATGGTACCCATGTCGTCGTGCATACGGATGAACGTCTATGTGAACAAAATAAACGTGATTCACAATTAACAAATGTTGCCCTTCTCTGTGGGCGTTACAATTTGTTTCTTCCTGTGGTTTATTCGTTATTTCCCTATCACATGTGTCTACATATTTTCCACAAATTTCATTGTCCAAAGATCATTCGTTTTTCATGGGGGGTCCTCTCAAGTAGTGAAAGTTTAATTATAACCGCTCTGTATATGAAGGAAAGAGCATCCGATGTTACACCAGAGTTCCCAATAGGAGCCAAAGCGTTCACCCACTTGTGTAACTTTGGGCAATGGATACGTCTACAACTCTGCACTTTATAGGTTCTGCAGTGCGCTGACAAATTTATTTCGAGAAGGAATGCATTAGAACATGGAAACTTAGTGTAAGGAACTCGTGAGTCTTTTAATTCACAAAATGAACTGAATCCCTGTGTTTTTAGCAGCAGAAGTGAAGATTACCACTACAGGAACCAACGTGTTGTAGCATTAAACGAAACATGCTACAGTTAAAAGATTGCATGCACCAAAAGCCCTTACGTAAATTACAAAGAATATAAAACCTCTACGTTCACAGTACTGAGTCATCATCTCTACTTTATGGATTAGTCTGCGCAACCTGTTCCAAAAGCCATCTTGTCCTAGGATGTCCCACATTTCTCTGTCCTGTGGACCCACTGTCCTTGAGGATTATAGCCATTTCATATCAGATACGCTAATTTTCATTGTTTCCTTCTTTGAGAGTATCCACATCTTACTCACGCATAATACTGTCAGTAACACCACTGTTTTATAAACTTTCAGATTAGTTTCGCTTCAGGTTTTAAATTTCAGAACCACATAGAGCCGTGGTAAAATTTGCTGTTTTGAAGATAACACCGCAGCGCGTAGTGTGGAGCAGTCGCCCTCCGTTCCTGGCGTTGGCAATCGCAGCTTTCGTGTCTCCCTCTGGTGGGAAAGGGGAAATGTTACCTGTTCACGTGCATTTAAGGGGCGCTATGAGGTTGCCAGTTGGTCAGTCTGGGTGAGTCTGGAGTCAGTCTGGGGTCAGTCTCTCGTCCCCAGCTTGTTAGTCTGCCTCTCGTCAGAATTGGTGAGGCAGTTGGTGTCTGTCTGTCGTCCGGAGTGTTAGTATGTCTTTCATTCGGATCAGTCCTTAAAGCCGGATAAATGAGAGTCTTTCCACTCCCCCAGTAAGAGAACTCAGCGAGTGGTCGCCCGGTCGGGGCTTAGTTCCTGCATCTGAGTCTGCTCAGGCAATGGTCATTGGCGGTTGGATCGACCGGTTGGTCGGTCGCGCACTGGGACTCACGATGACGTGTCCGCCTTGAGCGTCGTCGCATGTGAGGTCGCCACGTGAGTCCAGTGGGCCGTGCCGTATAGCGAGGGGTAGAGGCTTCGCGGTGGACACGAGAGCAACAGGAGTCAACCCACGACATTGGTCTGGCCGGTGCGAGCTGCGACGCGGTGAGACGGAGATCGGCGCGCCTTCCTGCGTCCGTTGAAGCAGCTGGCAGCGGACGCTTCGGGAGAGCGATTTGGGGGTGCTGCGCCAGGTCTTCTCCAGAAATCGCAGTTTATTAGAAGTTAATATTTTAAATTTTAATGTTTTGTACCATTTTCGTCCCTCCTATGGGGTTCATACTTTCTGTGATTGTGTGAATTGTTAAAACTTTTAGGGTCAAATGGTTAAAATGGGTCTGAGCACTATGGGACTCAACTGCTGTAGTCATCAGTCCCCTAGAACTTAGAACTACTTAAACCTAACTAACCTACGGACATCACACACATCCATGCCCGAGGCAGGATTCGAACCTGCGACCGTAGCAGTCGCACGGTTCCGGACTGCGCGCATAGAACCGCGAGACCACCGCGGCCGGCACTTTTAGCTTAAGGTGATCTGGTGTGTTGCAGATTTGCACCAGTGTAGTCTTTCAGAGATTGTTGTGAGCGGTCGTGACTACGGCCAGGTAAAAAGTGAGCGGCAAGGTTCTCAGCCCGAAAGCTCATATAGTCAAAAAAAAATTTCCTCTGCTTCAGAATAAATTGTAACTTGGTATGTAGAAGGTGCTTCCTGATTATAATTTTAAATCTGTTTCCTTAAAAAAACGCTTTTAGGAATAAAATTCCTATTTGGTAAAAGCAATTTGATTAAGATTTCGTCAGTTACTCCCTGGCAACTACTTCCACGCTCACATAGTGTGGTTAAATGTGTTAATGTTCTTGATTACTCGCTAGTAAATAAGTAAATTATTAAGAATATTTTATTTTTTGAAAATAAAACCACGGTTCACATAGATCTTGCCGTCGGTGAGATGGCCTGCGCGCATCAGCGATGCAGATAGCCACGCATTAGGTGCAACCACAACGAAGGGTTATTTGTTGAGAAGCAGAAAGACGTAATGGTCTTAAAGATGGGCAGGAGCCTTTACAGTAGTTGCAGGAGCAACAATCTGAATGAATGACTCATCTAGCCTTGTAAAAAATCAACGGAAACGGCCTTGCTCTGCTAGTACTGCGAACGGCGGAAAACAAGGGGAAAGAACAGCCGTAATTCTTCCCTAGGCTCCACTGATTAAATGATGATGGAACCTTCTTGGGTAAAATATTCGTAGGTAGAACAATCCCCCATTCAAATCTCCGAGCGGGGCTACTCATGACAAAATCGCTATCAGAGAAAACAAAACTGCCTTTCCATGGAACGGAGAGTGCAATGTTAGATCCCTTAGTCGCTCAGGTAGGTTAGAAAATTAAAATTAAAACGGATAGGTTGAAGATGGATATTATGGGAATTGGTGAGGTATAGTGGCAGGAGGAACAGCGCTTCTTATCAGGTGAATACAGAATTAGAAACACAAAATCCAAGGCCGTTGCAATTCGCCCGAAACGTCGGCTTTAGTTTATTATTGTTATTAGTTTTTAGCAATGACGTGGCATAATACCCAGAAGAAATTTAATCACTATGAAACCGGCCGCGGAAGCCTACGTTCTTATACTACGAACAGCTTAGTAAAAGCATTGTCGTAGGCAAGACTGACATGAAACCCAAACCCAAAACAGTAGTACAAGTTCATATACCAACTAGCTCCATAGATGAAGAAAAGATTGAAGTTAACGGAGACGAAAATGTAGTTATGATATGGGACTGAAACCACTCAGTCTTCAGGCCACGAGTGGCCTACTGGGACCATCAGATCGCCGCGTTATCCTCAGCAGAGCAAGCGAATAGTAGGGGCTTGGGGTCAGCACACCGCTCTCCCGGCCGTTATGATGGTATTTTTGGCCGAAGCCGGTACTGTTCGGTCGAGTAGCTCCTCAACTGGCATCACGTGGCTGAGTGCACCCCGGAAAATGGCAACAGCTCATGGCGGCCTGGATGGTCACCCACCCAAGTGCCGACCACGACCAACAGCGCTTAACTTCGGTGATCTCACGGGAACCGGCGTATCCACTGCGGCAATGCCAATGTATGATAGGGGACTGGAATTCGAAAATAAGAAAAATAAGAAAAGGACAAAAATTGTAGATTGATATGGACTGGGCTTGGTGGGAAGGGGGAAATGAAAGAGGGAGACATTTGGTAGAATTGTGAAAGAAGGTTGTATTCGTGGAAGAGATCTGGAGACACAGGAACGTTTCAGATTGTTTACGTAATAGTAAGATAGACATTTCGGGACCAGATTTCACATTTTAAGACATTTCCAGGGACAGATCTGGTCTCTCACCACAATTTATTGCTTACAAACTGTTAATTAAAACGGAAGAAATTGCAAAAACATGTAAGAAATTAAGGAGTGCAACTTGGGCAAATCGAAAGAACCAGAGATTGTTAAGAGCTACAGAGAGAGCCTTAGGCAACGGTTCACTAGGACAGAGGAAATGAATACTAGGGTAAGTCAATTAGTATCCTCAAAGTAGTTATAAAACTTTATTGTAATCAAATAGTAAACTTAAAAGGACGTTATTTTTCGACATAGACTCCTTGCCTTTCAACGCACTTGGTCCATCGTTGTACAAGATTCCTGTTGCCCTCATAAAAGAAGGTTCTCGGTTGAGCTGTGGGCCAGGAATGCACCGCTTCTTTCACTGCTTCGTCCGATGCAAATCGACGGCCCGTTAATGCCTTTTTGAGGGGAGCAAACAAGTAATAGAAGGGGGCAAGATCGGGACTGTATGGAGGATGATCCAGCACTTCAAATTTGAGTTTCTGGAGCGTTTCAGTAGTGTGGGCAGAAGTGTGCGGAGGGGCATTGTCGTGCATCTGTCGTGCATCTGTGGCGGTAAACGGTCATCCGGCTCCTTCATCGTACATAACACTTGCGCGACCATTTCGACATTTTGCAATACATTCGTAAAACTCCGTTGTGGCAAAACAGGTGTCACGTACTGTACTTGAAGTATTCATTAAATTACTGTCCCTGAAATGCCTTTCGACGACAAAAAACGAATCACTGAACGTTGCCCGTCTTTGGTGCAAATAGACAGCGGAGCAACCATGATTAACAGCACGGCAGCGATAACAAAACTAACTAGCAGCTTAGATATAGCAACAAGTAAATAAAGCATGCATCATCAACGTAAAACGTCAGTACTACCAACATAAACAAAAATATAACTAAATTGCGGATAATCCTTTTCTCTTTTTTTTTTTTTTTTTTTTTTTTCATCAGTCTACTGACTGGTTTGATGCGGCCCGCCACGAATTCCTTTCCTGTGCTAACCTCTTCATCTCAGAGTAGCATTTGCAACCTACGGCCTCATTTATTTGCTTTACGTATTCCAATCTCTGTATTCCTCTACAGTTTTTGCCCTCTACAGCTCCCTCTAGTACCATGGAAGTCATTCCCTCATGTCTTAGCAGATGTCCTATCATCCTGTTCCTTCTCCTAATCAGTGTTTTCCACATATTCCTTTCCTCTCCGATTCTGCGTAGAACCTCCTCATTCCTTACCCTATCAGTCCACCTAATTTTCAACATTCGTCTATAGCACCACATCTCAAATGCTTCGATTCTCTCCTGTTCCAGTTTTCCCACAGTCCATGTTTCACTACCATACAATGCTCTACTCCAGACGTATATCCTCAGAAATTTCTTCCTCAAATTAAGGCCGGTATTTGATATTAGTAGACTTCTCTTGGCCAGAAATGCCTTTTTTGCCATAGCGAGTCTGCTTTTGATGTCCTCCTTGCTCCGCCCGTCATTGGTTATTTTACTGCCTAGGTAGCAGAAATCTTTAACTTCATTGACATCGTGAACATCAATTCTGATGTTAAGTTTCTCGCTGTTCTCATTTCTACTACTTCTCATCACCTTCGTCTTTCTCCGATTTACTCTCAAACCATACTGTGTACTCATTAGACTGTTCATTCCGTTCAGCAGATCATTTAATTCTTCTTCACTTTCACTCAGGATAGCAATGTCATCAGCGAATCGTATCATTGATATCCTTTCACCTTGTATTTTAATTCCACTCCTGAACCTTTCTTTTATTTCCATCATTGCTTCCTCGATGTACAGAGTGAAGAGTGGGGCGAAAGACTACAGCCATATCTTACTCCCTTCTTAGTACGAGCACTTCGTTCTTGATCGTCCACTCTTATTATTCCCTCTTGGTTGTTGTACATACTGTATATGACCCGTCTCTCCCTATAGCTTACGCCTACTTTTTTCAGAATCTTGAACAGCTTGCACCATTTTATATTGTCGAACGCTTTTTCCAGGTCTACAAATCCTATGAACGTGCCTTGATTTTTCTTTAGCCTTGCTTCCATTATTAGTCGTAACGTCAGAATTGCCTTTCTCGTGCCTTTACTTTTCCTAAAGCCAAACTGATCGTCACCTAGCGCATTCTCAACTTTCTTTTCCATTCTTCTGTATATTATTCTTGTAAGCAGCTTCGATGCATGAGCTGTTAAGCTGATTGTGCGATAATTCTCGCACTTGTCAGCTCTTGCTGACACACCAACGTGAATAGTCGTTTTGTTGCCAGTTCCCCTAATGATTTTAGAAATTCTGATGAAATGTTATCTATCCCATCTGCCTTATTTGACCGTAAGTCCTACAAAGCTCTTTTAAATTCCAATACTGGATCCCCTATCTCTTATAAATCGACTCCTGTTTCTTCTTCTATCACATCAGACAAATCTTCACCCTCATAGAGGCTTTCAGTGTATTCTTTCCACCTATCTGCCCTGTCCTCCGCATTTAACAGTGGAATTCCCGTTGCAGTCTTAATGTTACCTCCGTAGCTTTTAATGTCACCAAAGGTTGTTTTGACTTTCCTGTATGCTGAGTCTGTCCCTCCGACAATCATATCTTTTTCGATGTCTTCAAATTTTTCCTGCAGCCATTTCGTCTTAGTTTCCCCGCACTTCCTATTTATTTTATTCCTCAGCGACTTGTATTACTGTCTTACTGATTTTCCCGGAACATGTTTGTACTTCCTCCTTTCATCAATCAACTAAAGTATTTGTTTTGTTACCCATGGTTTCTTCGCAGCTACCTTCTTTGTACCTATGTTTTCCTTCAGAACTTCTGTGGTGGCCCTTTTTAGAGACGTCCATTCCTCTTCAACTGTGTTTCCTACTGCGCTATTCTTTATTGCTGTATCTATAGCGTTAGAGAACTTCAGACGTATCTCGTCATTCCTTAGAACTTCGGTATCCCTCTTCTTTGTGTATTGATTCTTCCTGACTAATGTCTTGAACTTCATCCTACTCTTCATCACTACTATATTGTGATCTGAGTCTATATCTGCTCCTGGGTACGCCTTACAATCCAGTATCTGATTTCGGAATCTCTGTCTGACTATGATGTTATCTAATTGAAATCTTCCCATATCTCCCGGCCTTTTCCAAGTATACCTCTTCCTCTTGCGATTCTTGAACAGGTATTCGCTATTACTAGCTGAAACTTGGTACAGAACTCAATTAGTCTTTCTCCTCTTTTATTCCTTGTCCCAAGCCCATATTCTCCTGTAACCTTTTCTTCTACTCCTTCCCCTACAACTGCATTCCAATCGTCCATGACTATTAGATTTTCGTCCCCCTTTACATACTGCATTACCCTTTCAATATCCTCATACACTTTCTCTATCTGTTCATCTTCAGCTTGCGACGTCGGCATGTATACCTGAACTATCGTTGTCGGTGTTGGTCTGCTGTCGATTCTGATTAGAACAACTCGGTCACTCAACTGTTCACAGTAACAAACCCTCTGCCCTACCTTCCTATTCATAACGAATCCTACACCTGTTATACCATTTTCTGCTGCTGTTGATATTACCCGATACTCATCTGACCAGAAATCCTTGTCTTCCTTCCACTTCACTTTACTGACCCCTACTATATCTGGATTGAGCCTTAGCATTTCCCTTTTCAGATTTTCTAGTTTCCCTACCACGTTCAATCTTCTGACATTCCACGCCCCGACTCGTAGATCATTATCCTTTCGTTGATTATTCAATCTTTTTCTCATGGTAACCTCCCCCTTGGCAGTCCCCTCCCAGAGATCCGAATGGGGGACTATTCCGGAATCTTTTGCCAATGGAGAGATCATCATGGCACTTCTTCTACTACAGGCCACATGTTCTGTAGATACACGTTACGTGTCTTTAATGCAGTGCTTTCCATTGCCTTCTGCATCCTCATGTCGTTGATCATTGTTAATTCTTCCGCCTTTAGAGGCAATTTCCCACCCCTAGGACAAGAGAGTTACCTGAACCTCTATCCGCTCCTCCACCCTCTTTGTCAAGGCCGTTGGCAGGAATGAGGCCGCCAATGCTGATTATTTATCAAAATTTAGGCAGTGGTGGGGATCGAACCCGGGACCGAAGACGTTTTAGATTATGAATCAAAGACGCTACCCCTAGACCACGGCAAAATACAAGGCCGAATACGTATTCATTCGTAACATACAATAAAAATGGAAAGTAGTCTTATCTTCTACCTATGTATACATATTACGCCTTTATCTGCTTATGGCCCTTAGAAGCAGACAAATTAATACGAGAAACAGTTCTTAGATCTCAGTTTACTCACTTTAGCAATAACTACTCGTAATGTCCAAATAGTGGTATTATCCCCGATTACAACTTGATTTTTGAGCAGAGCTTCAAAAAATTAGAATCAATAGGCGAATACCGGTAACTTTTTGTAGTATTCAACGATTTTTCACTTTTGGAAAAATGAGCGAACATTGGACAGACTAAGCTTTCTTCTGTTTCGTTATTTAGTTTAATACTTTAATTCTACGTGTCTTGAAACTGAGAGAGTCAAAATTTTTCAATCTTTGTTCTATTTCTACCTTTCTTACATGAAATAATAACAACCAAAAAACCGAAAATCGGTTATTCCAAAAAATGGTAGTTTTGAGAGTTTCTGTCAGATTAAACTCGCGTGGAAAAAAATAAACTATGCAACCGAAAACCAGCTGTTACAGCGATTAACAGCCATCTGTACCAAACTGCCCACGATAAAACACTGTATCAACTCTGGGAATGATTAAACAATTAGCCAGTGTTCATATAGAGTGGCGGCTCCTCAACGGCGGATAATCCAGGAGTAAGTGGAGAAGATGCTGGAAGATGACACTATTGAACCTGTAGCGAGTAAATGCTACTAATGGCAGTCCATGTGAATAATAAGGAGGGCACATGAAGATTCTGCGTCGGCTAACAACAATTGAACAAAATCACGAAGAAAGACGACGCGCATTAATGCTACGCTGGGTTGCTTGAACAGAGTAAAGTTTTTCTCAACTACTGGCATGCAGACTGACTGCTGACAGATCAGGGTTGAAGACGCTGACCAGGAAGACTTCCTTCATTACTCCTGAAAGCCTCTATGAGTTGCAAGCTGGGCCGTTTGGACTATGCAACACTACAGTCACCTTCCAACGTATAATAGACAACCTGCTTCGACACTTTAAATGAACGACACGTAGTTGTTGTCAGGATGACACAGTCGTTTCTTCGAAGTCATTGAGGGACATCTAAAGAGACTGACAATCGTATTCAAGTATTTCGGATTCAGGTGAAGACATGCAGTCTGAACAAAGTGTCTCTCTGTCATTCAAGAAATAAAGATCTTGGGGCTTCCAGCGAACGTGTATAAAGTGTGTCCCGATGCAGAGAAAATAACAGCAGCTTCTGTCACATCCGTGATGTCAGAAAATTTCTCGGAATAGGCTTGTATTATCGGTGATAAATAAAGGTTTTGCGTACAGAAACACTTTCCTTGCAAGAATTGTTGCGAAGGGCCGCCACATTTTCCTGTAATGACGTACAAGAAAGATCTTTCCTTGTCCTTAAGAAGGTGCTAACATGTTCTCGAGTTTTAGCATTTCATTACGAGAATGTCGAGTCAGAACTTGACACCGAAGCTAGCGGTGCTATAGAGGCATTCCTAGTATAAATTGTGGACGGTGCTGAGAAAATGATAGCTTACAATTTCAGACAACTCTCTAAGACCGTGAAGAATACCTCTGCAACCAAGGAACATCTTGCAATTGTTTGGGCAATCAACATGCTCGGGTAATATTCATTAGTCAAATAATTCGTCAGAGTAAGGATTATCGCTGTCTAAGCTGGTTGATTAGCCTGAAATATCCGTCATATCCTCTGGAACGATGGGCACTGTGGCTTCAGGAGTATGCTATCTCAATGGCATGTTTAAACTTGCGCAAATACCAGGTCGATCACTAAGGAATCCTTTGGTGAAACACAGCATCGTGGACAAAATGTGGACAAAATCGTCCCCGCTTCATTAAATGATGGTGCAACTGAACATAGGGAAGATTCAATATTGTTCTAAACGATAGAAGGCTTGAAGAACGAAGAACAGACCAAAGGAGGATTCCAATTAATAAATGCAACATTGTGTAAGAGATACTTTTATCTGATCAGGAAGAAATAGTTGCTCATCGTTCCACCTCACCTATGGCAAGCAGTCCTGTTGTAGTTCCATGACACTCATACATCTGGAATTCGTGGACATTCTAGACTGGATCAGATGCAGCTACCACTGTCTCTACCGATTCATTAGACGCTGTGAGTGTACTCTAAGGAACATCAATGGTAACGTGCCACAATTCTCTCTGGCGCATTCGGTACCAGTCCCACTAGCAACATTGCTATTTCACCGAAATGGACTCGAACTCTCATGGAGGTTCACAAAGTCGACGAACGGCAAGAAATGGATAACAGTCTACACTGATTACCTCGCCTACTATGATTTCACCAATACTGTGCCAACTGCTGAAGCTCCGGAAATTGCAAAGTTAATTGTAAAAGACATCATTTTGAAGCGTGGAGCACCCCAAGTGATCTCTCATAATGGAAAAATTTTCCGTTCGAGAGTGGTATCAGATGTAATTCACGTTGAAACATTAACCAATGAACACTAATGTCGAACAGAGAGATTGGGATACAACGTTGCCCCTCCATACATCTGAATAGGACACAATGAGGCAAGTGTAATCTTAGGCCCTCTCGTAAGACTTGTAGCTGGAGTACCTTCAATGGAATATTTAAATAAATATCTTAATCTGGCTCTGTATATCTGACGTAAGTAAATCAAATCAATGATAAAGGAATTCACCTGACTACGAAATTAGGCAAATATTTCAATAATAAACTCATTTTATTACAAACGAATGTAATTAAATTCTCAATAACCGAATAAAACTATCATTGGAATGAGTAGGAAAACCTGGACAAGGGATTAAAATATTATTCAAGTAAGCGTGTATCTGGACAAGACAGACAGAACAATTACATTCGCAGGTGTTACAACGTGTTTGCCGAAGGATAGGTTATACAGATAGAAAATACTATTGAAGGCTATGTGTGTATGTGCGAGCGTATCTATTGCCAGAGTTGGAAGGATGCTCAGGCTCTAACTGCAAGTAGGTCTTCAAAAGGAAGATTGAAATAAATGAACATTGTTACAACTGACTCGGTTTTGTCTACACGCCTCATTGTTGCCGATGGATCTCACCATAACTATCTACGGTGGTGGCTGAAGTGGCGGCAAGAGTAGTCGTTGGCCTGTACCAAAAACTCCTCTCTTTCTACCCAACCGGATGAAAGCCTCTCGTCCCATACTAGCCTGGAGAAGTTGTCTAGATGTGAAGTCTGCTTGAGCAGAAGCCGATCCGCCAAGACGCTGAATTAAGAAGTGAGATTCTGCAGAGCACTTCCAGCAAGAAAAGATCTGTGTCCTTTGGTTTCTGGCGTCATGTAATTTGTGACTGGATGAACTTTAATTCTTGTATGTGCCGGACAGTGAGACTATATCATACAAACCGCTTGCCTCTCTTGTTACTTACATTTCATGTTGTTAACCAGTTAAAAGACTTGTTAGTCTCGATGCTCCAAAACCTGTCACGTTTTCATCCAAACTCGGTCTATGGTCGCGAGCTGGCCAGTATGAAGGGACCTGTATAAGGACAGAGGCAATCCTTACTGCCACTTCTAATTTACTTACATGAACTAATGGTACCAGTTTTTACATTTTCTTCACTAATTTTTTTAGTGGCTTGTGACGAAGCAAACTGGGATATTTTTACTTCCCCTCTTGTTTTGACATCTGCCTCTTAAAATTCATTTTTTCACTTCTAACTAATTACCATTAGCAAACTTGAGTATAATCTGTATAAGAGGAAATTTGGCCTTCAGTTTTAAAAAATATAACACCAGTTCTAAACTTGTGCTTAGTTTTATGTAAGGAATTTTCTGTTTTATTTTGACTATTCCTAGTTAGTATCTTTTGTTATAGGGCGAAATCAGTAATTGCTTCGTAACTTAAATTCTGTTGTTGACTTTTAAACAAATACAAATTCTGTAATAATTATAAAAATGGCTCTGAGCACTATGGGACTTAACATCTGAGGTCATCAGTCCCCTAGAACTTAGAACTACTTAAACCTAACTAACCTAAGGACATCACACACATCCATGCCCGAGGCAGGATTCGAACCTCCGACCGCAGCGGTCGCGCGGTTCCAGACCGAAGCGCCTAAAAGCGCTTGGCCACTCCGGCCGGCAATAATCATAAACACCTGGACGATGAAACGCTAGCATCCCTTAAGTATTTGTTTGGCTCTATTCGAAAATATGTTAGCAAAGCCAGCTCTTAATTAATTCCAAAGTAACTAACAGTTTTGTCAAACTTATTGTTCGCATAACTGTATATGTTAATTTCACCACTTAAGTAAATGGTTCGGCTCAAACCTTGTAGCAGAAGAAATTTTTCGATTTTTTTCATTTAATGAGTTAAGTATTAATTGTAATTTCTGTAAATTAAACCTCGAACAATGTGAATTTTCAGCACCTATTATTGAGTGGATAGGTAAGGGCTCAATTTTGTGTCTGGAGATAGTCAGTCCACGGCCGAGTTTCAGCCAAGAAGCCTGTGTTGATTACAACAACAACTACGCTTCAACTGAACTGTGAAATAAGTGTTACACAGTTAGGTCGTGTGTTAAAACAATGACATTCTCTGCTCCATACATACCTTTCTATTCTTCAGGAACTTTGAACTTCGTGGTTAGGTTTCTACTGGTCGTAGATGTTCAATAGTAAACCACTGCAGCAGTATGAGGAGGTCTGCCAGCAAACTATTAATGAGGCTTATGAAAAGTTAAAACAATCGTGCACTGTCCAAATTAAATGTTTATATAGGGGGTTGTGAAAAGTGAAAGTAAACAACTGTGAATCGCAAATGAGCATCTGTCAGCAGCATTATTTAACGTAATCAGAGTTGTACTTCCACACCCCACTTTTCAGCCAGTATCACAACACATTACGTCGACACCGAGGACAACAAAAGAAGAAATAAAAGAAGGCGAACCGTCACAGGCAGACATTCCACGACCTTCAAAGGAGCCCTAAACTTTCTCTTCCCCTTTCCACTTTCTAAGATGTTATCATTATAGTCCAAGATTTCAACGAATTATGACTGTCCGCTGTTTCTCTCCACAACGGCAGCTGTTCGGGTACTCTTATCAGGTAAAGGAAAGAATGCCGTGGCCACACAGCTAACAGAAAACAGAATCTGGGGTCCTGCATTTGCCGGCCGGTGTGGCCTCCGCGACCTATTAATGATTGCTTGTATTTCAATGGTAGCTTCATCGTGCAGAATTTCATCAACTCTCCGTCACTTTATGGTACATCTAAGCAATGATTTTTGTTTGCCATTACTTCGAAAAATTTCACGGGACTCTTCTCTCCTGAATTTTCAAAATATGGGTTCTGTAATAATTCGTACTTCACTCTGTTTTGTGCTTCGCTGGACCAATATCGTGAGAGAAACTTCTCTCTGAAATCTTCGTACGATCGGCACGTCGCTGCTACATTTTGCATCGTTTCTGCGACTGTTCCTGACATGTGTGCACATAAAAAGTCTAATTTGTGTGCTAGCGTCCAGTGTTCTGGTAATCCTACTCGGAATTGATCAATAAAAGTTCGTGGATGTAATGAGTTTCTTCTCGAAATTGTTGAAATTTTCTGACTGTGAGGAAATGATCGTTGTCGTATTTCATCATAGTTCCATTTGAAATTCGCGATTCTTCGCCACTTTTGTTTCTGATCATTTCTCACGTCGTTCTTTCCGGTTGTGGTAAATCCATTGGATATTGTCCACTGTAACTTTCGCGTACCCGCGGTGCAGGCTGTCTGATTTCACGTATGTTACTTTCCGCCTGTGATTGGAATCGCAAATGCGTAATATCTTCGTTAATTTCTTGTTTCTCCGGTGCTGTTACAGATACGGATGTGGTTGCAGACTCTGTGCTTGTTCGATCCTGTTCACTACGCTCTTCAATGGTTTGCAACAACTCTGTTCGCAATTTCTGAAATTGTCGCTTTGTTTGCGCTTCTCTTTTGACTATGCGGTTATCATATCTTTTCAGCGCTGCTTTTGTGATACGTTTGTGTAACACACTGTTTTCAACAATTTCACGCGCTGTACCTGCTGCTTGTCTAGTAATTACGTTTACCTGTTTCTTTAGTTTCTTGACTTCTCCCTGGGTGTTGTTACGTAATGTTTTGATCTCGTCCTGAGTGTCATTACGCAATGTCTGTACGTCCACTTTTACCTAGTCAATGTCTGTTCTCAATTGGTTGTAACCTGTTATTAAGTGTCCTATCACTTCTCGAGATTCTTTTGCCTTTTCTTCAATCTGACTTAGGTGTAACTGAATTGTTTGTTTTGTTCTTTAATCTCACGCATTTGTCTCGTGGTTTCTGCATTCTGAATTTGAATTTGGTTCGCTATGTCTTTATTTTGCATTGTCATGGTTTCCGTAATTAATTGTAATAATTCTGCCAGATTGGTGGGTCCTATTGCATTTTCTTCCGACGTCCTACGGTCTGTGTTTTCGCCCAAGTGTTGGTTCGCAACCGATTGCATTGAACTGTGCTGTGACACGTTTCTGCTCGCATTCCTTGTACTCTGTGGTGAGGGAGCTCTGATAACTTGTACTATAGGTTCTACGTATTCAAGACGCAAGTTAGAATCCTCATCGACTGCCTCTCTACTTTCCTGCTCCTCTGTCGTATACTGACCTAGGTTTTCTATGCCTCGACGTACATTATCCTCGTAATGGTGCGTTATATGTCCTATTTCTCGCGATACTGCATCGTCTGTTTTAGTGTCCTCAATTCTCTGTCCATTTTCATGCTGGGTCTCTACCTCAATTCGATCAAGGTCTCGATCTGCCATTGCTAATCTTTCCGAATTCCATATTTTCAGTTCTAAAAGCAATTCAAGTGCCCTACTTCACGTCCACATGCGCTCATACGATCTCACGCGTTTCTTAAATTTTTTGTTCAGACGAATTAACAATACTAAGACTGACAATCCATTCACTTACTTGTTGGGTCAGAACCAACTTGTCAACGATGTATCCGCCACCTGCGCGCTTGCATTGGAGAGAAAACTTAATTCTAACAATTTTCAATATTCATAACTTAATTATGCTACTGTCTCTGCTAGACTAATTTCTGTTTAATACTTTTGCTATCTATCGCTGCAGCTTCTGTTTTCACTATGTATAACTTCAGAATTTTTTTTACTACAAAATTTTTTTAGCAGGATATTTTTCTGACCTAGTTAGGCATGTGGTCGACCTTCAATCATGGTATTTTACCATCCTGACAGGGTCGCCATTTTCTAAACATTCATGGTGGTGTATGTTTTTACTATATCGTGTCTCCCTACCACTTTCGCGCAACGACACTCTGAGTGTGTTTTTTAGGGAATTGACTAGTTTGAAACTGGGACCTGTTGCTGGTAAGGAGACGCCAGACCACACATGACATGTAGAATTCAGAAGAGTTCAGTGACACTAGCGATGATATAACCAAATACTAAATGATCTCAGCATCAGCTCCACTGCACTCCCTGTAAAAGAATCTTAATACTAACTAAATTTAGTGGAAAGGGTTCAAGGCTTTCCTATTTTTAGTTAGCTGGTAAAATAACGTCGAAAAAGCAGTTACGTTTACCATTCGAAATTTTATTCTACTCACAAAACATCGTTTATAAATTGCACTATTGATAAAAGGAAATGTTTTGATACAGGATGGTAAAAACCAACTGCGTTCAACAAAAATGTGAACGAATATTCCCTGAGTGGGTTTCCAAGTTCTACAATCGATCGAAGGATGACCTATGCCATATCACATCTATAATCTAGGTTTAATTTAAGTTTCACAAAAGAGAAAACTATCAAAATGGTCTACAGTGACCCTCAGTTATCTTTAATTACTTATCTAACTTGTCGTAAATTACAGCGGCTGATGTGGCTTCTCAATAACTATATAAAAGAAAAATCATCGCGTTCCAGATCTGTTCTTCAAGTGGCAAATGTGAACACGCGAAAAAGCCTCACGCTAAAACGTTTGGGTTGTGTAATCGTACAGGTAGGCTGGCGGCGTGGGTGTCCAGCCCCTCCCTTATCGTAGGGCCTTCTAGCTTAACACGGTTCTGCTCTAGGCTTCTGTTCTCGTTTCTCCCCTCGGAACTGCGTCTGCCTTACGGTCGGAAGGTACAACATGCATTTAGGCATTCTTGTGTTAGTCTGTGGTATTCCATTTGCTCACTCATTACTCGTATTACTTTGGTTAATTTAATGTCATGATTTATTCGGAGCTATGTGACATACTACTGGATTTGCTTATCATGTCAGGGTTTTCATGAAAGGTGTTGGATTTGTCTGACACCTTACAAACCTTAATTTAAAAATAGGCTAGGAGCCACACAAATACGAACAACAAGACCCAATAAGTAAATGCAGTACACTCAACAGCGCTCAGACGTTTTAGAGGGTCGGCCTGGAATTCTAACACTAACGCTCCCTTAGGTGAGACAGGCAGTCGGCTCCACCATTCTCGATCCGACGACAACGCAACCGACAGACAGTCGACAGACCCACCGACAAGATACCTTCCGCTCCACCTGACCAGCAGACGAGAGGGAATTCAATGGAATAACGTAGGAGGTATTGGCGCCCACAACCAATAATACACTGAGCTCTCAAAATACACACCATGCTGGATAGCGACAACACGATGAGGAAAATAGACTGCCTGAATCTACGTCAAAGGCCAGGGCAAGTAACAAGAACAATAACTTCCACAAGGCAGAAGATTCCGCTAATGCTGCCGTTCACGGGCATGTAAGGCAAGAAGTTAGTGGCGCCAGCAAATGGAATAAGAGAAGGAGGCGGCAGTACCATAATAGAAGATGACAAACAATAAACGGGATAAACCCGAGCCGTGCACGGCTTACTAAGTTACGCTATTGATAGCACATACAGCCATTTCTGAGGGAGGACTCGAAAATCCGACGGAGAGGGGAGGAGCCTCAGACTGCGCGGCTGAAACAGAATCATTACACAATTTGGCATAACTAAAACAGTATACTAGCCAATCAAAACTTGCCAAGGCAGCATATAGTCGTTCATAATTGCCTCAGAGTATTTTAGCCCACTGATTCTGTCCCTATCCCCACAATCGGCCAACACACTACACTGACCAACAGTAAGGAAAACCAAAGCAAAGCCCTGGCTAATTGGCTCTGAAAACTGCACCACACAGTGTGAACCCAGTCAGCCCGAAACCGATATCTAGTAAGATATACCCAAAAAAGGAGACACACAAACAGCACACAACTGACACAAATCGAAAGACTGCAAGACAAACTCCCTTTTAAGGATGACCATCCGAATAAGACTATTTACTGTGTCATTGAACTCCTCTGCTGTGCTCTGCACCATCTCATCCATGCCCTGAAGAAGCTACCTGGATTGTTCCACCTCATGTGTTTACAGGGCCCTGCCCATACATTCTCACCACCAGTGATACCTACATCCTGTACAGCCAGGCCATATGCAACACTTCCCTTGCTGTCAAACAGAATTAGCACACAACAAAGCAAGTAACTCTCCCTTATCTGTAAGGGGCAGTCGAATGAGAACGAGACAGATGGAAAAAAGCAAGTAAACTGTTTATTATTTCAACAGTAACCGCCATACTAGTTAATACATTTATTCCACTAAGAGACGAGACGCTCCATGCCTTCATGGAATAAGGATTGCGGTCATAGTGATACCCAGGCAGACCCCTCTTCTTCTGAAGCAGATAAAGAGCAATGAATGTCTTTCTTTAGGACTCCAACATTATGGAAATTAGATAGAGAGAGAGATGGACTGATGGAGGATGTATAGGCACTTCCCAGTGAAACTTCTGCAGCATGCTCGAAACAACCTTAGCAGCATGTGGCAGGCTTTGGATGAAGATGTACACATCTGGTACAATCGTGGTCTTACAGGCAACTACAGACACTTTTCTATGACTGCACTGACCATCTTCTTTCATACTGGTATAAATTTATTCACAGTTATAGCTATTTCTGTTGAGCAAGTAAGCAGTTTACTTACTTTCTTCAATTTTCTCGTTTTCGTTTGACTACACCTTATACAATCAGCAGCACTATATGCGACCAACTTTTGCTACCAAATGTCGCTTATGGTTTAGGTGGAGTGGCGTTCATACTGAGGTTTCTACAGACGTGGGGCACTACTTAACAATTACTTTACTAAACATCAAAACACTTCTGATACGGGAATCTTCTGTTAACAGAAAATGGCCTCGAATATCACTGACTGGAGTAGAATTGTCATCAAACTGGCTGCAGTGACAAGTACAAATTTCTCTGGAAACAGCCCAGACAGCGGTGTGATACCAGCCTGCCATGTGGTCCGACAGGTAAGAGTGATGGTCTGTCGTGCCGTTTCTTTTTATAGCAGGATCCTTTCGGTTATCATCCGTGGCGATCTTACAGCACGATATTCTACTCCCTTCAGGGCAGGCCACCCAGGGCTTACGTATGAAAAAGATAATGCCCAGCCGCAAGCGGTGAGAGTTTTTGCTGATTATCTTCGTACTTGTCAAAGTCTGTCTTGAACTACAAGGTCACCAGATCTCTCCCTTATAGAGATTGTTTGGAGAATAAAGTGCACGGCCCTAAAACCAGCTCGGTATTTTGACGATCGAATAAAGCAATTTGACGGAATTTGGCACGATATCCGCCAGGAGAACCTCCAACAACTCTGTCAATCTATGCCAAGCCGAATAACTGCTTGCATAACGGTCAGAGGTGGACCAACGCATCATTGACTTGTTCTGTTTAAGAAGCTCCTTCTCTTGAATAAATCACCGAATTTTGTCGAATTTGTTTGTCTTTGGGCATATTAATACAATGCCAGCAAAGGAAAACGTATAACACATAACACTACTACCATTGCTAGATAGCTGCTGCCACAAACTACCCTCAATGTTCTAACTGCATAGTCTATAACTTAACATATTGTTACAAAACAACACATACAAAGAATCATTCACATAGAAAAAACAACAAAATGAAATTTAGTATAAACTGGGTAGAAAAATGAGTTACATCTATGGCGTAAGTTACAGAATACTGCCCTCAAGCCTGTTACATTTAGTCACCTCACTGTGTAGTCTAACAAATTCAGTAGCTCTCGCTCACATTGTACGCGCCATATTCCCTGTGTATCATGAGATAACAACTACAATTTATTACGCAACAACCACATACTTCCATGCAGAATGTAACTTGCTAGCAAAAACACCCATCTCACCACTCACACACAATAAAGTACGCTGTATCAACCACAAAACCACCAGATTGCTACCATCAGCTGCATCATGTAGTGCCCGTCACGGAGGAGCCACTTTCTCCTCCTCCAGTCAGATCACTAGCTGGAAAAGGCAGAGCCCACTCCTCCAGGCTGTTATCTGCACAGATCGGCAACGACGCGCGCTGCCACGTTATGTCTGGCTGGTAGCATCACAGTGTGTCAGCTTCTTGAAGTTATTGCTCTTATCTCTGACCAGAGCTCACTCGATCCTATCCCTGAAGCAACTCGCACGCCTCCAAGGCCCAGAGCACCTTTATGGACACCTCAGTTACCACACCAGTCCAGCCTCTAGCAATGCTTCACGGCTTGTCCAATGTTTCCACTGTAAAAAGATGGCACTGACGTACAGAAGGTTCTGCTTGCTCCAGCTGACTGACTTCATCGTGCCTAACTCTTTCAGCTAGTGTGTTGTCCAGCCCCATACTCTGACTTCCCTGACCATCTCCTAGTGCAGCCCTGGTCACCAACGTCGGCTGCCCCCACAGCCTGTGAGTAGGCTGCTTCCGTGTTGGCAGCGCTGTCTAGAGCTTTGAATTGGATCTCTGATTGCGCTTTCTTTGTAAGAGACTCGTTGTTGGAAGCTAATCCCCAGTACTGTTGGGCAGTTGGAAGTTAGTCGCCAGCAGTGATGGAAGTACTGTTTGGCAGTTGGAGGTGAACAGCCACCAGTGATGGATGTTAGATGTGAGAAGTTAGCATTAATAGAAGGTAGAGGTCTGAAGTGTTAGCGAAGGCTAACGATCTGCACATGTTGGACTTAGAGACTGAATATTAGTACTGATCATATACCTTTGTACTAGATGTCAATGACGATTTATATTCATGTCTGTACTGGATGTCACATTATTAAGGGAGAAAAGAAGTACATTATTTGGTTTTGAACAAAATGTTTCCTTTGCTAACAAATGCCTATTAATAATTAGTGGCCAAAGCAGTTAGAATCTTTTATTTAGCTGGTAGTATCGACGCTCGCTGTATTGCAGTAGTAGGCATAATAAAGATTTTTATGAGGTAAGTGCTTAATGAAATTTATAGATTATTGTTAGGATTTCTCTTTAGTCAGGGCCAATCTTTTGAATTAATTATTTGAAGCCAGGTTATCCTTTTTTTGATCAGTCAGATTGCGTTGCGCTAGGATGTAATGGGTCTCAGTTAATTCAGCAATTTAAGTACAGCCACACTCATTTAAGTAAATAAGTTTCACCTGTCGACCCTTAGCCAAGGATACCTCACTGGAATATTCTCATTTTCTTCGTAGTTTGAATATTTAGTGCATGATTAGAAGTTATTCATACTGCTAGCGCGTAATTGTATAGAGAATATCCTTTGTAGTTGTAGTGTTTCATTGCTGTACAATATTGTAATGAGCATAGCAGTTGTGGCATGCATGTGGAGTTGCACCAAGTATTTCGCATTCGCGTTTGCAGTTAATTAGGTATTATTTTCAATACTGATTTTAATGTGTTTTCTTATTTATGCTCTTCAAATTATGTTTTTATGTGTTATCGTGTGAAATTCTGTTATAATCGTGGCGTGTGAAAAGCGCGACACTAGGCTCCAAAGTAAATTGAGAAATGACAGTGAAGGCGAGAGTAGCATCTTAGCACCACCTAGTAATGAAGTGCATAGGGAAATGGACCAGGCAGTAAATGACCGTGTAGATAGTGAAACAGTTAGTGAACAGGGAAGTATTGTCAATTGGTCGGTCGGTTATAGTTCGCCTCAGGAATGCGAAATGACAGAACAAAATCTTGAAAATACCGTAGATTCAGGTTTTAAGTCCTTACCCTTTTCTCAATTAAGTCAAGACTCACACTCTGCTTTTCAAAATGCGAATGTTGCCGGTGCAAATGCACTGCCGAAAAGCACTAATATGTTGTTATTACAATTAATGCAACAAATGGGAGAAAAGCTTCAAACGTCAGACACAATGGAACGAAATCAGGAACGAACACGGCAACAGCTACCAAAGTTAGACACAACGCTTGAACAAATACTGAAGGTTTAACTGCGGAATTGTTTAAAATCGAATATAAATGTCAATAAGTTTGTAAAGACGTAACAACGTAAATTTGTGAGCATTTTCAGCCGACTTTTTCGCAACATGAAAACACATTACAGAATACCGAACCAGCCACGAAAATCACGACACCTTGGATGTTCAAATGCTTCTACAGATACAGTCACGAAACTTGCACAAAATCAGGAAAAGTATAGGACACCGTAGATACGATTTCGACACAAATGGACACTCTGAAACTTGGATCAAAAAAACACGGAAAAAGTAGTCGAACTTTCGGGCCAACGAAGTAATTTATCTACGAAGGTAGATGATGATCTGAATGATACAAGACCGGTAGCCTTTACTGACCCAGGACAGTACGACCAAATTAGGAAATTCAAACAAAATCAGTACACCATACAAAAGAGAAATGCAGGAAGTAGAAGATCAGTTGGCACAGGTAATACAAGAATTACATATTTCAGAGGGCACTCGCGCTCACACACGTGAAGAGGGATTTAGAAATATGGAAAAGCCACAAAGTAATAACACAGGGAATTTCGGAAATTTTGAGAGGAATGGGCCAGGTGCACCGAATCTTGAAATGAAACCACCGACATGGCTCAACAATGACCGATTTGCAACTCACCAACACGATGATTTTGACTATAAGCTCTTCATCACAACGCATCAATTTAAAACATTCAAAAATTCCGATAATGATATACGTGTGCTAGCTTGGCTCCATCAGTTTTCTCATTGTTTTCCTTCCAATTGGTTAGTAGAGCACAGATTGGAATTTATGTGTGGCTATCTATAAAATGAACTACCAGTAAGAATGCGATTGGTCATTCATGACTGTCACAGTGAAGCAGATTACTATCATGCCTTTCTTTCTGCATATTGGTCACAGGCTACTCAAGACAGAGTAAAACACAGCAGAATAATAATGAAACATTTTGAACGGGACGTATTCTCCAGCCCGGTAAAATATTTTGAAGATATGTTGCACAAAAACCGGTATTGTCGAACCCGTACAGCCCCTCCGAACGTATCTGCATTTGCTTAATTGAACTGCCTGAACTTTTGAGACATGTTATTTTGGCAGGACGTTGCAAAGATGACATTGAAGCTTTTCAGGGACATTTAGAAGAATTGGAAATCGACAGACTGTCGTGAGATGCGAAACTGGGAAACACCAATTACAGGTCACATCCGTCACAATTCCGTGGAGAGAGAAATAATAACTGGACACGACAAGAATACTTTTATAATGCAAATCGAGACCAAAATAGACTCCGTACGACAGCCGTTGCCAGATCAACAATAGTTAGAGGGAAAGATCACCTCTTTGAGGTAATGATTATGATAGACAGTCGTAGAAACAGGCAATATGGGAAACAGAATGATTATTATCAAGGGAGACAGAATAACTTCAGATGCAATAGTCCACCTCGCAGTTACGATTGTGGCAGAAATTCTCCAACACTTAACCAACAACAAAGAAACTACAGAAACTACCAACATGACGACAGACGATATAAATATGACGATATAATGATGACGACAAACTCGAATTTAATCAGAATTGGCGGGACTGAAACAGGGCAGGGCTCTCTCGACAAGTTGAAACTGTAGAAATTGGATCTCCAAATCCCAGAACGATGCGCAACAACAAAGAGATAATAGACAATTACTCGCATCACTGGCAGCCACAAAACGTAATTATGAACTGACAACGTAGCTGCCGTGACTTTTAATTACATAGAAATGGAAGACATTAGGACGTAAATCAGAACAATATTGCATATCCTGCAATTCACATCACAACAATTCACATTAAGTTTATGTTTGTACTTGACTCTGGCAGTCCTATTCCAGTAATTAGTGAAACAGCTTTTAGTAAATGCAACAAATTGTAAAATTGCCCCACACTTCCTTTATGTAAGATTACATTACAAGGTGCAACTTTTGGAAAAACGGTAGATGTACACCAACAGACCATGTTAGAACTCTTTTGTCAAAGTCACAGATTTACTATGAACTTTTCTTGTCGACGGAAATTATATTGGGTGTAGACTTTTTGAATGAATATAACGCAGTTTTAAATTTTCTCGACACTGAAATAAGTTTAGAGAAAGAAGGTAAGTCAATAGCTTTGAAATTTGAAGATTGGCTTTCAAACCATGAAGAAGAAATTAATCGTATTTAACTCTTGTTGGACCACAGTTTGGGACTTCCGCCGGGAATTACTTTGCAAGTATTGACAGGGACGATATTGATGACGTATTAGATACTAACGATTTAATTGAGAATAAAATTCAAACAATTAATAACTGTAATAATACTGATATGCAGGACCTTTTTGACATTTTACAAGCACATTCCACAGTTTTTACTCACAAAATAGGAACAATTATAGGATTTCAATACCAATTTCGTGTTCGTGAGCACACTAAATTTTGCGTCAGACCATATGTACTTCCGGCGCCTTAAAGTGACTGTCTTAGAACGGAAATACAATCTATGCTTGCCGAGGGCATTATTGAACTAGCAGTAAGCTCATACAAAGTAATTTCCGAGTTGTTGAGAAGAAAAACGGATCGATTAGGCCTGTCTTAGATTCGAGACAAATAAATACCATCATCATTCCTTAAACAGCCAGGCTGAAAGTTTACCGTCTAGCCTCCTTGCCTAGGGACGCCAGATGAAAGTTGATGTCGTCAAGCCCTGAATCAAATTTCCGCAACGGATAACTGGGGAGGGGAGCTCGAGAGCGCTACCTAGAGAGCGTGCCCTTTCTGTACGATACTAGGCAGGGGGCTGGAGGGCTCACACGCTGATGTGTGGGTCCCTGCATTCTATAACTTTTATTTTAAATGAATTCCTTTAACTTGACTTCATTGTGATTTTTAAGGTATGTTAAAGATTGATGACAATTGATTACGTATTTATTTTAAAAATTATCACTCGATTTTACAGCGATTGCAGCAATTGTTCCAGTTTACAGATATTACAATTTTACAACTTATAGCTGGGGTATATTATATACCAATCTGCACGCACTTTTCTACGGTCAAGACGGAATTGCGTTGGCCAAATGTATACCACCAAAGCCTCCCAATATTTTACATAGGACATCCACTATGTTATGAGGATAACAGTCAAACTGGGGACCAGATACATTAACACAGGAGGTCAAATTTCCGAAATTAAACGAGAACATTCATTTCCTTACACAATCCGAAGCTGGAAATAAAAGAATTAGTACAAATATTCAAATACCTCTCTTCTGTGTTTGAACATTGAGGCGGAGGGCACGTCTGCTCACTTACCAGTCTTCTTTAACCCTCGAATATATGGTGGGAACCCAGAGGTCTTCCTGGGCTCCGATGGAGGGGATGGTCGAACCACTTGGCCGTGACCAACCTCTCCACCCCAAATCTTCTGACACTGGAAAGTCTCTGACTTTTACCTGTCTGTGCTGTCTCTCTGATCCCCTACCCAGGAGTAAGGTTGGCACTACTATACTACAGAACTACTTCCATACAAAGATTTGGCCACGCTTTACAGAACGTTGTGAGGAGGATTAGGAAAGTTCATGTGCAGATTCACATTCACGTACAAGAAATGCATAATACACGACATATATAAATACGTATTATGAAGCCTGACACATTTCCTTCCACCCGTCCACGTTGGTTCTGTTGCACCCGCGGCCGACCGCTTCGTGTAATAAGATTGACTGCGGAGCCGCCTCTGTCTCTGTTTCCCGGTGCGAGCAAGCAGCGAAACCTGCTGCTTATAGAGCGGAAACTACTGTGTCGTTTCAAGGCCACAAATGTTGGATAAACTTCTTCAAAATTTCAGTGCCGTAAAAGTGTTGTCTTCTATTGACCTCAGATACAGTTTCTGTCAGATTGAACTTCATCCAGAATGTAGAAAATATACAGTTTTCTATGTTTCGGCGTTTGTTATCAATTTCAGAAACTTCCTTATGGTTTGAACATTTCTTCGGAAGCAGTCATTCATGGGCTAAATTCCACATTAACTGAGTTCTTAAAACGTAACATTACTTCATACATGGACGATATTTTAATAGCAGAAGCCTCTTGGGAACAACATAATTGTGTCCTCAACAGAGTCTGGAATCACAGTAAACTTGGAAAAGTCTGAACTCGGTAGGACAAAGGTGAAGTTTTTTGGACACATTATTTCTTCTGAAGGCATTCAGCCAGTTCCTGAAAAATAGAAGCAATCAGATCCACTCCAGTTCCATCTACAAAAAAAAAAAAAAAAACCAACACAGTTTTCTAGGTCTTGCAAATTTTTACCTTTGTTTTCTGAATATGCAAATTCTAGTTACACCAAAATTTTGTTCTCTCACTGGGAAAAATACTATTTGAAATTGGAACGAACAGGCACAGTTGGAAATTAGTTCTTTGAAAAAAGCGTTACTTAACGCACTAATCTTAGCTCACCCAAATCTTTCAGAAGATTCCTACCTTAGCACGGTTTCCTCTAAAGTTGGTCGTGGTGTCCATTTATTACAAGAAACCACAGAAAATGACAGTACTGTTCAGTTAACCATCGTTTTTGCTGGCCGCGTGCTAACAAAATCTTAAAAAAATGATTCCGTCACTGAATTATAAGCTTTAGCTACCGTTTGGACATTGGACAAATTTCGTTTCTTTCTTTCTTTCTGGGAAACACGTAAAGGTTTATAGTGATCATCGTGCATTGCAATTTCTTATGTCATCAAAATTAAATCATGATAGGCTGAAACGTTGGGAATTGTTTCTGCAAGAATTACGCTACACAATAGTCTACATACCCGGCAAGGAAGACATTGTTGTGGACGCGCTGTCACGTGCACCACATGGCATTGAGAAAAGCAACAGAGAAGGTAACCTTGAGAAAAATTTCAGTATTCCTTACATTCAAAAAGTAGCCTTTGAAAACTTCATCACTGCATCTTTAAAGGACATTGCTTATGAACAAAACAAAGATCTGATTTGGAAATATATCGAAAGTGAATGCCATGAGAAGAAACATTCAGATTGGTCATTATTATCTGGTTAGAAACAACATACTCTTCAAACGTTGCATTATTGATGATAAGTTATGGATACTTTGTATTCCTGACGATTTAGTTAATAAGCTCATCTGGTACATTTATTTCAGCTAGGCACACCTTGGTCCACGAAAATGTTATCATTTTCTTCCAACAACTTGTTATTTTAACAATATGGAAAATAGAATTCGAAGAGTCTTGTACTTTTGTAGACTTTGTGAAAAAGCTAAACCATTTACCATCTCACATCGTGCTACATTGTTTCGTATTATTCCTACTATATTAAAGTAATTTGCTGCTGTTGATCTTCTGAGACCCCTTGTCAAAACATCGAATCGATTTTCGTGCATTCTAATAGCTGTTGAACTTACTTCAAAATTAAGCTTCTTTCACACCGCTACGCAAAGCCACTGGACGGTCTGTACCCAGCGCCTTTGTTAAAAATTTCTTACCTGAAGTAGGACACGTTGCTATAGTTATTTCAGATAACGGACCACAATGCAGATCTGCTGTTTGGTCACGTATGCTTCGGAATCATAACATCAAACCTGTTTTTATTTCATTGTACTCACCGCATTGTAACCCGTCTGAACGGATTATGAATGAAATCAATAGGATTTGCAGACCTTAATGTCACAGGAAGCATCAGTATTGGGACAGATACTTACATTTATTTCAAAACGTGCTGAACCAAATGACTCATGACTCCACCGCTTTACCACCTATTCCTGTACTGAAGAATTAGGAACCACCGAACAGAAATAGAGAGCTTGTACCTTTTCGAAACACACGTAATCTTCGGCATAAAGACATTATTGATTTGGCTATTAAAAGTATGAAATTTGCTGCAGACAAAAGGAGAAAATTACACGATAAGATAAATGTAGAGAAACTACATATTAGTCAGAATGGACGTAGTAGAATCCAAAGTACACCGCATGATAATTGTGTTGAAGTAGAAACTCAGCGTATTAAGAAAAGTAAAGGACTACACCACATTTCTCATGTCAAACCGGTTATTGAGAGATAATTTGCGTTATAACTTAGTCTTTGCCGTTAAACGTTTCACTTGAAGTTACTATTACGCTTTGTCACATATCGCATGCATCGATGTTTTGAAAATACTATCCTGTCAAGAACCTATGGAACATATTAAGAAAATGATTTTACGGGTTTACTTTTATAGGGAACAGACGACACAGTTTCAGTGTGTGCTCAGTTTTGCTTGTGAGTTGTACGATTACGTTGTAACCTCCCCACAAAATAAAATAGTGTAACTTCCCAACAAAATAAAATAATATGAATAATATTATCATTTAGCGTAACTACCAAACAGTGAAAATATAATACAATGTGACAAACCTATAACCTTTCTATAATCGACAGTTACTTTAACCTGGTAAATTTTGGACGTCAGCAATGCTGCGTCATGGCCCTGATACATAATTCTGAATAAACTGAAAAATTTTACCTTAATTAGATCGCCGGATAACGCGTATATATCTGCTCCTATAAGAAATTTTCCTTGCTAAGTGCAATGCTGGCCGATAGATTTGTCTTATATAAAAGGAAAGAACTGATTTTTCTTTTCAATAATCGGGATGGCCAAGGATTGGAGAAATTAGTTAATTCTTTAAATTGAGATGAATGTCAAAAGTTACTTTTTATGAGAGAGATTATTATTAACAATTTTTTAAAACATTTACATGGGACTTGATGTAACAATACTACATATGTGCGAGGCTGCTTTTACCTTATCCTACAACGCTCAGGCTCTGCCATCGCTTCACAAGACCGTCCCAGCCAACACGATACACCAGACACGACTGCTCGCCAGTAACAACTTTCTCCACCTAACACACAGTCCTTACTGCAGTCAATACTGCTCTTTGGTCTCAGATTCTCTTCTAGCTTACATATCGCAGGCAGCGCGTGAGCAATACATCGAAATTACATCAGCTCGAGTGCGCTAGCAACAAACTCTTTAATCATGGACCTCTTACAATGTAACGACTCTAAGGCTCACATACTTGGAACATATACCGATAATGACGTTTTACTGCAACATTCTGGTTTACTTAAAAACATATTCTTTGTTGAAAGTACTTTCTAAGAGATTACAGATGACACAGTATTTGGTTTGTTTGATAGCTACACGATTATATTACGATGCTGCTAATGAGTGACACAATCTTCATTATTACTTTTTACGCTGTGTGTGTTTATATCAGCACGGATTTCAGTGTTCTTTTGGAAAGTAAAACATGTTTTGGTAATGATGATTGTGGCACAGCTACAATGAGAAAAGTGTTTTTTGTAACACAACAATATATTACAGCATATTATTTTCAAGGTCATGGCAGTGAGCAAAATAACTAAGACATTTATATGCACAAAACTTTACTTTTACTTATGACAAAAGTATGTAGATTGATTTTTGGAGAACTTTGATTATTAGCGACGATAACTATGACACTTGACAAATTTTTTCCATTAAACAATGACAGAAATTATCTTACACCAAGAAACACAGTTTAGCGCTACAGAACACGCATTTGACTGATTACCTTTTGTATTTGGAACATTTTTTAGAAATATTTTATGAACTGCAATGATCAATGATATAGAGAAAGTTTTCGATGTGTGGCGAAATAAATAAAAAAATTATTGATTTTTTGAAAAGAGAAAAAAATTATAGATATGGAACTGTAACTTTAGAACTTTCGAAAGGTTTTTATATGGACTGTATTGACCGGCTTGAATGCGGACAAATTCAGTGCAGCGTGAAATTTGCCTGTAATATAATTTACAATTCCGATTAATTACATTTTTGAATTCTACGTCATTGTTGATTTAATCAGAGTTCTCACCTTAGACGTATATTTAGTCCTTCTGCTACAATATGAATTGATTATTCACCATCGATGTTGTTCTCTTCGTTGACCGTGTGTATCTTCATAAGTCGGCATCGGTTTACTTCACGAAGACGTTGGAAACCAAGGAATATGAAAAAAATTTTCATATCTGTATTGGCCACTGCCCAAAACAATTTGTAAATTTTTTTGTGGGGAGCGTGGGGGCTGTGTAAGAAGGCTGTTTAGGTTTTCTTATTGGTAACGCCTCGTAGCGCTCTGTATGAAAATCACTGGCTG